>NW_015388963.1:88204-96367 GCF_001527695.2 Protobothrops mucrosquamatus
TTTGGGAACCTCTCATTGGCCTTCAGAACTATTGATTACCTACAAGAGTTGGGGACTGAGGTGCTTACAGCAGGTTCTGTATGTTCCTCGGTGGATAACTACAGTTTTGGAGAGAGGATGCAGATCAAGCCAGTGATGGTGCTCATGTGGAGGCCCACAGAGGTCATCTTTTCCCCACTGCTAGAGCTCCTCCAGACGTCGGGAGAAAGGTATCTTCAATGTGCTGGTGATACTCAGCATTATATATTGTTCAGCACTATGTATGATATTCAGCATTACATACTTACACGTTATGTGCAGTATTCCCATTCGCCCAAGGAGGTACATATTTGACCTAATAAAAAGAGGCATTCATCTCTTTACAACCAATGAACTTTGCTTCTCCACAGTTCCACCACTGACGGTACCTAATGTGATCATGCAAAATTGGCAACTTGTTTGTGCATCATGGGCTTACATATCTGAATAATGGAGTAATAATAATAATAATAATAATAATAATAATAATAATAATAATAATAATAATAATAATAATAATAATAATAATAATAATAATAATAATAAAAAGTTGGAAGGGACCTTGGAGCTCATCTAGTCCAACCCCCTGCTAAGGCAGGAAACCCTATACCATTTCAGACAAATGGCTGTCCAGTCTCTTCTTAAAAACTTCCAGTGTTGGAGCATTCACCGCTTCTGGAGGCAGGTTGTTCCACTGGTTAATTGTTCTAACTGTCAGGAAGTTTCTCCTTAGTTCTAGGTTGCTTCTCTCCTTGATTAGTTTCCATCCGCTGCTTCTTGTCCTGCCTTCAGGCGCCTTGGAGAATAGCTTGACTCCCTCTTCTTTGGGGCAGCCCCTGAGATATGGGAACACTGCTATCATGTTCCCCCTCGTCCTTCTCTGGTGGCTGGTGGGTGACTCCCAAGGCCAATAGAACAATGTCTATATAGAGAGTCTAAAAACATTGGGTTAACTTTCATGAATAGACAAAAGCTCGTTCCCAGAAGTTTGGGTTAGCATTTCAATTTTCAAAGATGGAACTGAAATCAAAGTCTTTGTCTGTTTCTTTTTTCAACAGAGGAAACGAAGCAGGTTTTGAGGCTAAGTTTAACGGAGTTCTCATTGCCCAAATTCTACTTGCTGTTTGGAATTAGCAAAGTGAAATCTGCAGCGGTCATTGCATTCCGATCCAGCTATCGGGACCGGTCATTCTCTCCTGGCTCCTATGAGAGAGAAACATTTGCATTGACATCTCTGGAAACAGTCACAGAAGCATTGCTGGAAATTATGGAGGTATGTATGGCAAGGACATCAAGATACGAGTGTACAAGCATGAGTAAGATATTAGGGTTGCAAAATATGTAATTTGTAGATCATTTAAGTAGCACTTTGGTACATTGATTCTGGCAAGGGCATATTTTATACAGCAGAGATCAGAGTTAAGATTACATTGACATGTTTTGTTCTGATGTATAATGTTTTTATGATAGGAAATAAAAAAGAAAATATTAAATTAATTTGATTGTGAATTCATGCTAGCTCACAACCTAGTCCACATATACAGCAGAATAAAGTGATGAAATGGATTTTACACATCAAGAAAGGGATGATATGTTTCAGGTGTTAAAACAAATGCCTCGCAAGCAAAACAAAGATATATTTAAAAAAAGGATTTAGCTCAGATTGCTTCCTGATACATAGGCTGAATCTATAAACATGGATTAGGGTGTTGTTTTGATGTGATAGAGCATTCAAAAATGAGTCTTTCCCACACTAACGCAATGTGATCTATTATCCTGTCTTAAAATTCAACTGTCACTTCCTCTTGCTGGAATAGATGGCTGTTGTGTGTATGCATGAATAAGTAAAAGTGTGTGTGTGTGTGTGTGTGTGTGTGTGTGTGACAGGGAGGGAGAGAGAAAGAAACTGTAGATTATTTTCTGTCTCTAGGGGCCAGGGAGACACTTAAGTATGGACTGCAGCCACACTCGTTGGTTATGTACAGGAAATCCCCAACTTAGGACAATTATTTCTCTCTGAGCTTGATTGTTTTCTTGCAGATCTTTCATTACCCAAACTAGGTAACATCATCAGAGCACATCAGCCAAGCTCAGAGAGCACCAAGGACCTTTCATTTTAACCCTGAATTACAAATATTCTCCTTTATTGGGAGAACAATTCAGCAATTAGGTCTTAAGTCAGTGGTTCTCAACCTTTTTAATGCCGCGACCCCCAACCAGTCGTAAGTCGAGGACTAAACCAGTCGTAAGTCGAGGACTAAACCGGTCGTAAGTCGAGGACTTTCCCTGCCCGGGAGCGCCACGCATGCATGGTTCCGCCCCCTGCGCCGGCCGAGGCGTAGCTGGCAAGCGGCAGAGACGGAGCAGGCCGACCACCAGCTGGCCCAGCCCAAGGGAAGTAAGGCACCCGCCAGAAAAGGAAAAAATGGCGGACAAAAAAAATGGCGGACAGCCTTGCTTGGCGACCCCCGTGAAATGGTCGATCGAACCCAAATGGGGTCACGACCCATAGGTTGAGAACCGCTGTCTTAAGTCATCGCGGTCATTAAGCGAGATGACCATCTCGCTCAATAACTGCAATCCCAGCACTCCCCATTGCAGTCATTCAGCGACTGCTTGGGTCGTTAAGCAGACGGAGCAAAATGTCTGCCTGCAGAAGTGGCCAGGCAGCTCCCCTCCACGTGCAGAAGGGAACTGCAGTACTAGACTGGAGAAAAGACGCTCCGTTCTTCATGATCCAAGCTTCTCTTCTCCAGCCCAGCGCTGAAGTTCCCATCCTTTCCACGGCAGGAAGGAATTCTGAACTGAAATCCGTGCAGGTTTTTGGCATGGAACATTTGCCCCATTGGGTGTTTGGGCCAGTCCCTAAAAACAAGAGGGAGTTCTCTCACTTCTGAGGACTGGCTGCAAACGCCCTATGCTGCAGACGTTTCGTGCCAAAATCCTGCATGGGTTTGGGGAGGGACTTTTTCACCCAGTCTCCTTGAGGAAGGTGGAGTGATGGCTCAGCAGTTAAGATGCTGGGCTTGTTGGCTGGAGAGCCATCAGCCCAGGTTCGAGACCCGAACGTCGCGCAGTAGAGTGAGCTCCCGTCCTTGCCCTAGCTCCCGCTCACCTAGCAATTTGAAAGCATGCAAATGGCAAGTAAATAAATAGGTACCACTTCGGTGGGACGGTAACAGTGTTCTGCAACATCATGCTGGCCACGTTGACCGTGGAAACATCTTCGGACAGCGCTGTCTCAATGGCCCTTGAAAGGAAGAGGAGCACTGCCCCCTGTAGTCAGCAGAGTAAAATCCGCAGGGACTCCCTCTTTGAGAGCACAAGCACTGCTTCGTGGAGAGACTCTGCCCTGCACAGCGCAAAATCAATCTTGCTTTTGCTGTCAAAGAGGCTGGCTGTGAAAAAAATACCCTCTTAAAATTCCTCCCTGCTTAGATTTCATGGAGGATCTCTTTCAGCCAGCCCCCAGGAGCCAGAGACAGTCCTCTGGGCAGGCAACAGCAGCTTGCATTGTCTTTTTTGGGGAAGCCAACAGGGAAAATGGCACATGGCGAACATATGAACATAGGGCACTTGGCAAACAGCCCCCCCCCCATGAATGCAGACAGGTTGCCCAGTGCCCAGATCGCAGTCACATGACCATAGGGTTGCTGAGTGAAGAGAAGGACGAGGGGGGACATGATAGCAGTCTTCCAGTATCTCAGGGGCTGCCCCAAAGAAGAGGGAGTCAAGCTATTCTCCAAAGTGCCTGAAGGCAGGACAAGAAGCAACAGATGGAAACTAAGCAAGGAGAGAAGCAATCTAGAACTAAGGAGAAACTTCCTGACAGTTAGAACAATTAACCAGTGGAACAACCTGCATCCAGAAGCGGTGAATGCTCCAACACTGGAAGCTTTTAAGAAGAGACTGGACAGCCATTTGTCTGAAATGGTATAAGGGTTTCCTGCCTGAGCAGGGGGTTGGACTAGATGACCTCCAAAGTCCCTTCCAACATCATCATCATCATCATCATCATCATCATCATCATCATCATCATCATCATCATCATTATTATTATTATTATTATTATTATTTGTTATTATTATTAAACAGTTGTAAGTTTGGACACAGATCATAAGTCCCTTCAACCAAGTTGTAATTTTGAACAGTCGCTGAATGAATGGGCACTAAGTGAGAACTAGTTTGATTGTTTAAGGCTGCCAGCAGAAAGAAAGTAAAGAGGAATATGGGTGTCATTTTTCAGTTTCTGGAGTGTGTAAAAACAACCCCACAATNTTTGGGAACCTCTCATTGGCCTTCAGAACTATTGATTACCTACAAGAGTTGGGGACTGAGGTGCTTACAGCAGGTTCTGTATGTTCCTCGGTGGATAACTACAGTTTTGGAGAGAGGATGCAGATCAAGCCAGTGATGGTGCTCATGTGGAGGCCCACAGAGGTCATCTTTTCCCCACTGCTAGAGCTCCTCCAGACGTTGGGAGAAAGGTATCTTCAATGTGCTGGTGATACTCAGCATTATATATTGTTCAGCACTATGTATGATATTCAGCATTACATACTTACACGTTATGTGCAGTATTCCCATTCGCCCAAGGAGGTACATATTTGACCTAATAAAAAGAGGCATTCATCTCTTTACAACCAATGAACTTTGCTTCTCCACAGCTCCACCACTGACGGTACCTAATGTGATCATGCAAAATTGGCAACTTGTTTGTGCATCATAGGCTTGGAGTAATAATAATAATAATAATAATAATAATAATAATAATAATAATAATAATAATAATAATAATAATAAATAATAGTAAAGTTGGAAGGGACCTTGGAGGTCATCTAGTCCAACCCCCTGCTCAGGCAGGAAACCCTATACCATTTCGGACAAATGGCTGTCCAGTCTCTTCTTAAAAACTTCCATGTTGGAGCATTCACTGCTTCTGGAGGCAGGTTGTTCCACTGGTTAATTGTTCTAACTGTCAGGAAGTTTCTCCTTTGTTCTAGTTGCTTCTCTCCTTGATTAGTTTCCATCCATTGCTTCAGGTGCTTTGGAGAATAGCTTGACTCCCTCTTCTTTGTGGCAGCCCCTGAGATATTGGAACACTGCTATCATGTCTCCCCTCGTCCTTCTCTGGTGGCTGGTGGATGACTCCCAATGTCTATATAGAGAGTCTAAAAACATTGGGTTAACTTTCATGAATAGACAAAAGCTCGTTCCCAGAAGTTTGGGTTAGCATTTCAATTTTCAAAGATGGAACTGAAATCAAAGTCTTTGTCTGTTTCTTTTTTCAACAGAGGAAACGAAGCAGGTTTTGAGGCTAAGTTTAACGGAGTTCTCATTGCCCAAATTCTACTTGCTGTTTGGAATTAGCAAAGTGAAATCTGCAGCGGTCATTGCATTCCGATCCAGCTATCGGGACCGGTCATTCTCTCCTGGCTCCTATGAGAGAGAAACATTTGCACTGACATCTCTGGAAACAGTCACAGAAGCATTGCTGGAAATTATGGAGGTATGTATGGCAAGGACGTCAAGATACGAGTGTACAAGCATGAGTAAGATATTAGGGTTGCAAAATATGTAATTTGTAGATCATTTAAGTAGCACTTTGGTACATTGATTCTGGCAAGGGCATATTTTATACAGCAGAGATCAGAGTTAAGATTACATTGACATGTTTTGTTCTGATGTATAATGTTTTTATGATAGGAAATAAAAAAGAAAATATTAAATTAATTTGATTGTGAATTCATGCTAGCTCACAACCTAGTCCACATATACAGCAGAATAAAGTGATGGAATGGATTTTACACATCAAGAAAGGGATGATATGTTTCAGGTGTTAAAACAAATGCCTCGCAAGCAAATCAAAGATATATTTTTTAAAAAGGATTTAGCTCAGATTGCTTCCTGATACATATGCTGAATCTATAAACATGGATTAGGGTGTTGTTTTGATGTGATAGAGCATTCAAAAATGAGTCTTTCCCACACTAACGCAATGTGATCTATTATCCTGTCTTAAAATTCAACTGTCACTTCCTCTTGCTGGAATAGATGGCTGTTGTGTGTATGCATGAATAAGTAAAAGTGTGTGTGTGTGTGTGTGTGTGTGTGTGTGTGTGACAGGGAGGGAGAGAGAAAGAAACTGTAGATTATTTTCTGTCTCTAGGGGCCAGGGAGACACTTAAGTATGGACTGCAGCCACACTCGTTGGTTATGTACAGAAAGTCCCCAACTTAGGACAATTATTTCTCTCTGAGCTTGATTGTTTTCTTGCAGATCTTTCATTACCCAAACTAGGTAACATCATCAGAGCACATCAGCCAAGCTCAGAGAGCACCAAGGACCTTTCATTTTAACCCTGAATTACAAATATTCTCCTTTATTGGGAGAACAATTCAGCAATTAGGTCTTAAGTCAGTGGTTCTCAACCTTTTTAATGCCGCGACCCCCAACCAGTCGTAAGTCGAGGACTAAACCAGTCGTAAGTCGAGGACTTTCCCTGCCCGGGAGCGCCACGCATGCGTGGTTCCGCCCCCTGCGCCGGCCGAGGCGTAGCTGGCAAGTGGCAGAGACGGAGCAGGCCGACCACCAGCTGGCCCAGCCCAAGGGAGGTAAGGCACCCGCCGGAAAAGGGGAAAAAATGGCGGACAAAAAAAATGGCGGACAGCCTTGCTTGGCGACCCCCGTGAAATGGTCGATCGACCCCAAATGGGGTCACGACCCATAGGTTGAGAACCGCTGTCTTAAGTCATCGCGGTCATTAAGCGAGATGACCATCTCGCTCAATAACTGCAATCCCAGCACTCCCCATTGCAGTCATTCAGCGACTGCTTGGGTCGTTAAGCAGACAGAACAAAATGTCTGCCTGCAGAAGTGGCCAGGCAGCTCCCCTCCACGTGCAGAAGGGAAGTGCAGTACTAGACTGGAGAAAAGACGCTCAGTTCTTCATGATCCAAGCTTCTCTTCTCCAGCCCAGCGCTGAAGTTCCCATCCTTTCCACGGCAGGAAGGAACTCTGAACTGAAATCCGTGCAGGTTTTTGGCATGGAACATTTGCCCCATTGGGTGTTTGGGCCAGTCCCTAAAAACAAGAGGGAGTTCTCTCACTTCTGAGGACTGGCTGCAAACGCCCTATGCTGCAGACGTTTCGTGCCAAAATCCTGCATGGGTTTGGGGAGGGACTTTTTCACCCAGTCTCCTTGAGGAAGGTGGAGTGATGGCTCAGCAGTTAAGATGCTGGGCTTGTTGGCTGGAGAGCCATCAGCCCAGGTTCGAGACCCGAACGTCGCGCAGTAGAGTGAGCTCCCGTCCTTGCCCTAGCTCCCGCTCACCTAGCAATTTGAAAGCATGCAAATGGCAAGTAAATAAATAAGTACCACTTCGGTGGGAAGGTAACGGTGTTCTGCAACATCATGCTGGCCACGTTGACCGTGGAAACATCTTCGGACAGCGCTGTCTCAATGGCCCTTGAAAGGAAGAGGAGCACTGCCCCCTGTAGTCAGCAACGACTAGCAGAGTAAAATCCGCAGGGAACTCCCTCTTTGAGAGCGCAAACACTGCTTCGTGGAGAGACTCTGCCCTGCACAGCGCAAAATCAATCTTGCTTTTGCTGTCAAAGAGGCTGGCTGTGAAAAAAATACCCTCTTAAAATTCCTCCCTGCTTAGATTTCATGGAGGATCTCTTTCAGCCAGCCCCCAGGAGCCAGAGACAGTCCTCTGGGCAGGCAACAGCAGCTTGCATTGTCTTTTTTGGGGAAGCCAACAGGGAAAATGGCACATGGCGAACATATGAACATAGGGCACTTGGCAAACAGCCCCCCCCCCATGAATGCAGACAGGTTGCCCAGTGCCCAGATCGCAGTCACATGACCATAGGGTTGCTGAGTGAAGAGAAGGACGAGGGGGGACATGATAGCAGTGTTCCAGTATCTCAGGGGTTGCCATAAAGAAGAGGGAGTCAAGCTATTCTCCAAAGCGCCTGAAGGCAGGACAAGAAGCAACGGGTGGAAACTGATCAAGGAGAGAAGCAACCTAGAACTAAGGAGAAACTTCCTGACAGTTAGAACAATTAACCAGTGGAACAACCTGCCTCCAGAAGCGGTGAATGCTCCAACACTGGAAGTTTTTAAGAAGAGACTGGACA
>NW_015388963.1:96660-145332 GCF_001527695.2 Protobothrops mucrosquamatus
CAAGCGGGACTGACCTAGGGTGAATTTTAAATAGGGAAATTTTTTTTAAAGATTTTAATAATGTCACAGCTATAAATATTTGGTTTTAATTGGCTTTTATAGGGGAAATGTTTTTGTGTTGTTTTAATGTGCTGTGAGCCGCCCTGAGTCCCGTGGGGAGAAGGGCGGCATATAAGTTAGTGTTAAATAAATAAATAAAATAAAGTGAGTCACGCCCACTTTTATGAGTGGTTTTTTTTGCCATGGTTAAACAAGGTCATTTTGGTTCTTAAGTGAATCATGTGGTTGTTAAGTGAATCCAGGTTCCCCCATTGATTTTGCTTTGGTAAAAGCCGGATTGGAAGGTTGCAGATGGCGATCACGTGACCTCGATATGCTGCAACCGTCGTAAATACACGCCAATCACCCAAATTTGGATTACATGACTGGGGGATGTGGCAACAGTCATAAGTGCAAAGACTGATTGCAAGTCACTTTTTTCCAGTGCCATTGTAGCTTTGAACAGTCACTAAACAAATGCTTCTAAGTTGAGGACCACCTGTACTGAATTTTACACTGAGTGGAACAGCTGTTTTTTCTTCATGCTTTTGAGAACCAGAAATTTTAGTAGGTTGTATTATAGAAAATGAAATGCAACACCATGATTAAAAGTCTGGTCTTTATCATATGCAAGACTATACTGGACCAAAAGCCTCTCTCCTATCCTGGAAATCTAGATCCAGTCCTCCAGGCAATGTCAGTACAGTACGATAAATGCACCAGTGTGAATTTAAAGCAAACCTTTGGGGGACATACAGTTTTAGGGAGTGTCCCTCACAACCCCCGTAGCCTTTTGCTACTTAAATAATAGGGCCAGTGAGAAAGGTAATGAATTACAAGATCGATAATAGAAAAGACTGGTCTCCTACAACCCTTTTCCTCAGATAATTGAGGATACCTCTTGTACAGGTAATCCTTGACTTACAACAGTTCTTTTAATCACTGTTCAAAGTTACTTATGATCATTTTTCATACTTAACAACCATTCAGCGTCCCCATGGTCGTGTGATCAAAATTCGGACGCTTGGCAACTGGATCAGATTTATGATGGTTGCGGTGTCCCGGGGTTATGTGATCAACCTTTATGACCTGACAATTGAAGTCAATGGGGAAGCCAGATTCGCTTAACAACCATGTTACTAACTTAACAACTGCAGTGATTTACTTAACAGCTCTGGCAAGAAAGGTCGTAAAATGGGGCAAAACCCATTTAACAAATGTTCCACTTAGCAACAAAAATTTTGGGCTCAATTGTTGTAATTTGAGGATTACCTGTGTAGCATTGTGTAATCAGAACAACTCACAGATGGAAGTAAAACCTAATGAGCTTTTATAAATATCCAGTGCTGGTCATCTTTGATACCATGTACTAAATCTCATTTCACACGTGCCCATGCACACACACACACAGAGAAACCGCTAGATACTTAAATATTAGATCTTTGCCTCCGTGTATGTGGAGAGAGAGAGAGAGTCGAGAATGTTAACAGCATACAGCAGTGATGGCGAACCTTTTAGAGACTGAGTGCCCAAACTGCAACCCAAAACCCACTTATGCATCGTCGGGTGCCGGGTGGGTGTGGCCCATTGGGTGGGCGTGGCTGCGGTGGTAACTGGGTGGGACTAAAAAGTTCAATCAATCAATTCCAACTTTGCAAGATCTTTTTTTCCCGCGAGAAGTTGAAATTGACTCATTGATTGAACCTTTTTTTTTTTTTTGCACATGGCAGCGGAGACCTAAAGCGAAAAGGTTTTATAAAACCCAGCTGAAGGCCTAGGACTGGGGCAACAGCGCACGTGCCCACAGAGAGGGCTCTGAGTGCCGCCTCTGGCACCCGTGCCATAGGTTCGCCACCACTGGCATACAGTATTAAAGATGCCCAGGACAGGATGGATAGAGATGGAGATAGAGATACACACACACTCACATACATGTGAGATCCTATATATATATATGATGGAAACCATTGTTTTTTCTAATTGTGTTTCATTTGGACCCACTCGTAATGCTTCTTCATTCCCTGAGCTAATGCTACAGCTGTATACAAGTGGGAATGTGCTACTCAGGCATGTATTTGGTAGAACAGATAAACTGAAAAAGAGGATGAAGGTTTCCCATCATGGGATTGGAACTTTTGGTTAATTAGGAAGAAATGTGTCATGGGGAAGAATCAAGGTAGAAGTGAAGTGCAAGTAGATTTTTTTTTCAATCAGCACAGAAAGAGATAAAAGTAGAGACTAGAGAACGCAGAAGGTGAAGCGAAATATCTAGTCTCAATGGCTCAGTTCCAGGAAAAGCAAGGCAGAACAAAAGAGCTTTTTATTTTATCAGGGGCATCCTAGATAGACTGAGGCAGGAGGAAGCAAGACTATAATGTGAAAGGAGAATCCACATCTGCAGGGATTAAAAGTCAGTGTAAACAAGCTGATATTACTTTGATTTTATTTTTTTAACTAATGACAGGGTCTGGAGAGCTGCTTGAAAGGGCCAGACAACTACAACAGCCAAGTTCTGATAGAGGCCACCGTCATAGCCCTGACTAAGCTCCAGCCGCTCCTCAACAAGGTAAACTGGTAGGGTCCCCAGCAGCTCATTCTGTGTGACCCTGTGGGCAGGAAAAGTAGGTGACTTCATTGTTCAGGATAAATGTTAGACTGATCCAGGTGAGGGGATGTTTGGAAGCTGATACTTGCATTTATTTTTTTTACCTGTTCCTTATTGTTCACTAGCAAATGTTGAAAATTTGCCAGTGATTTATTAGATTATTAGAGAACCTGAAGGATTGGAGGTATTGCTTTGGTGTGTCTGTTCCCCCTCCTTCAGTCACTTCATCACTGGTTTTATTACAAAATTCAAATACAAAAGCCAATAAACCTCCACCTCCATGTGACAACAATCAAACCAACCACTTGATGGGCTCCATATCACCCTGGGATCCCCAGGCCTGCTGGTAAAACCACGTCTTCAGGGCCTCTGAAAGAATATCAAGGTAGGGGCCAATCTTATCTCCACGGGGATGATGTTCCAAGAGTATCGAGGGAGGGAGCCATCCTGTTCCCCCCTCCTTCCCTTCAGTCACTTCATCACTTCCTGGTTCTCAGCAATTCGGCCCAAACCATGGTTTCCAGTTCTGTTTAGAGTCAAGAGTGCTTTGCCTTCATTGAAAATATTTTAAAAATATTTAGCTGAAATGTTTTCAGAGAAAAAGCCGAGAAAGTCCACTTGCCTTTTGGGAAAAAAAACACCTTTGGGACAATGCCTTCACATGTCAGTGAAGGCAGAGCATTCTTGACATGGATGACTGAGAATCTCCATGGACAAGAAGGGTGGTGGTTGCACATGTAACTCTTCCAGTTACATCTACCCTACCCACAAGAGCGGGAGGCAGCGTGTATGGTGATTCCTCTCTCAAGAAGTCCCATCTAGTCAGACCAAGAAGGAGGGCCTTCTCAGTGGTGGCTCCCTCCCTCTGTTTTCAAAGATACAAAGCAAGAAAGTCCAGTTGCCTTTTAGAAAATAAAACATCTTTGGGACAACTTCTCTTCTTCTCCCACTTCTTTTCTCTAAGTATGGCCAAATCAATTGCATGTCAATGAAGGCAAAGCACTCTTGACTCTAAACAGAACTGGAAACCGTGGTTTGGACCGAGTTGCTGAGAACCAGGAAGTGATGAAGTGACTGAAGGGAAGGAGGGGGGAACAGGGTGGCTCCCTCCCTCAATACTCTTGGAACATCATCCCCGTGGAGATAAGACTGGCCCCTACCTTGATATTCTTTCAGAGGCCCTGAAGACATGGTTCTACTAGCAGGGCTGGGGATCCCAGGGTGATATGGAGCCCATGAAGTGGTTGGTTTAATTGTTGTCACATGGGGGTGGAGGTTTCTTAGCTTTTGCATTTGAGGTTTTATTTCTGTAAGCCTCCTGGAGTCACCATGAGAGAGTTGGACAGCCATGTCAATTTTCCTAAAATAAATATGATTGACGCAGCTTCATGGGCAATATGAGGGGGCAGTCTGCTCATATATTCCCATCCATCTGCCCAAAGTTGTTATTTTCAGAGAATCTGTACTACAGATCTTAGTCTTTCTTTCTATGTCTATATGTACATTGCTAGCATTGCCTAAATCTCAACAGTTCACTTTGGCTGTGGGTACAAATTTGGAAGGCTGTTTATGGAAAAATCAACCCAAAGAATGAGCCAATGATAGCAACAGCCACCAGTCATCACTTGAAATCCCTGCAGAATAAAACTGTCAAGGCAACTTACGATCATCCCATCCAGACTGGGCCAAGTGTCTATGGAAGTACATTCTACCTTGTTTTGTACCCATGGTTCCAGTTACAGGTTCCCTGGAGTCTGGAGATTGTGTGGGTGCCAGATGCATCCAGTTTTCTTGACATGAGAAAACTTAGCTCACTTTTTGTTCTGTATCTTTCACCACAGAACAAATGTACTGTGGGGTCCTAGGTCCTCTCTGAGCTTGGTGGTTTTCTTGCAGATATTTCATTACCAAACTAGGTAACATCATCAGTGCTCACTGATGGTGTTACCTAGTTTGGTAATGAAATGTCTGCAAGAAAACCACCAAGCTCAGAGAGCACCAAGGACCCCACAATTCAACCCTAAGTTACAAATATTCCCTTCTATCAAAATGTTGTGCTTCAGTTTGGTCATTTTATTCCTCTGTTTAGGACTCACCTCTGCACAAGGTGCTATTTTGGGTGGCCATGGCAGTTCTACAGCTGGATGAGGTCAATCTGTATTCCGCAGGCACAGCTTTACTTGAGCAGAACCTTCACACTTTGGACAACCTCCGGGTATTTAATGATAAAGTAAGCAAACCATTTCCCAGAACACACAAGAACAAAAGAAAGCATGAATGTTCTCTTGGCGCTGTTGTAATATACGTCATCTTTTCGCCAGCGGTGAATCAGTTTTGGGAAAAAAATATGAGCTTCTTCCTTGTTGAAAAGTAGTTGGAGTTTTAAGAAATGTAATATTGTTTGACATTCCTTGAGTTTCAAGAAATGAGATTTTTATCTTACGGCGCCCAGGGCTATTTTTAATATCCCAGCAGTCTTACAAGTGCTGTCGTAAGATTAGGTGATGCATACTAAAATTGTCCAGTAGGGCTGCAGACTAAAATAGAACAAGGAAGAGGAAAGCAAAGACAAATGGATCTTGGATGCACCCACCTTATGCTGTTTCCCCCCCCCAGAGGTATTTTTAGACTGCCTCAAATTAGAACGTGCGTGGTTTGTTTGCTTTTGATTTCTTGTGAGGTGTAATTCCAATCACCTTAGCTCACTTTTTATGTACTACCTCCTAGACCAATGTATCTTGTTCAACAAGCCACAGTTTATCCCAAAGGTGCTTTTTCACAAAGCAACTGGCATTTCTTGTTTTTCTTTGAAGACATTTCGCTTCTTATCCAGGAAGCTTCTTCAGTTCTGACAGGATGGTGGGGAATGGGAGGATTTATACTCCTTGCAGACAGCTGGTCATTTGCATTCTTTTTGAGAGTCATTGAGGCTACTTGAAGAAGCGAAAGGTCTTCAAAGAAAAACAAAGTCCAGTTGCCTTTTGAAAAAGCACCTTTGGGATTACCATGACCTGGATGACTGGATGATCCATAGACATCAAGCCACACTTTAAAAATCTTTGGCCTTATCTGTGAATTCAGCCAAAGACTGTTCAAAAGTCCTTGCTATATTTTTTAAAAATCCTGGTTTATAAAATAAAACATAATGGATGTGTTCACACGACCTCTTCCAGGAATCACCAAGAATACTCCCACCCATAAATGAAATGTCTGCAAGAAAACAAACAAGGTTAGCACCAAGGACTCCACAGTTCAAACTTGAGCACTTTGCAGCCCATGGATTTCAGCTGCTGCTGAAAAAGGAAACTCTGCTTAATTTTTTTTGCCAGTATTCTCTGAACCATAAACTATTATTTGCAGTCTCTGTTTATCCAGGATACAGAGTGGATTCCAACAAAAGAGAATATATGTATCTCAGGACTGAATTGTGGAATCCTTGGTCCTCTCTGTGCTTGATGTCTACTGATGATGTTACCTAGTTGGGTAATGAAACGTCTGCAGGCAAACAACCAAGCTCAGAGAGCATCAAGGATTCCACAATTCAGACCTGAGCTACAAATATTTTCTTCTTACAAGTTGTGTGTCTGCATGGCATAAATCCAAGAGTAAGCATGGTTCCTTTTTTGACCGAGTTTCTGATGTCTGTATCTGGCTTATTCTCAACAGAGCCCTGAGGAAGTCTTCATGGAGATCAGGAGGCCTCTGGAGTGGCACTGTAAGCAGATGGACCACTTTGTGGGACTCAATTTCAACTCCAACTTCAACTTTGCACTTGTGGGACATCTGCTAAAAGGTAGGAAGGCAGTGTGGTTTTTCAGGCCCCAGTCAAACTTTACAAAACAGCATTGTCTGTGGTAGGAATTCTGTATACTGTCCCTATGAATTGCATCAGAAGAGGATCCTAGAGCACTTTAGAGTTCCTTGAAGGGGAATAGAAGATATTGAAGAGAGAGACTGAAGAGAGAAAGAGAGAGAAAAAAATACCTAGAATTAATAGGCTGAAAGGAACTTTTGTGATAGAAACTGAGATGCACTTCAGCAAAAGACACGGTTTTCACAAAACAAAGCATTGGTTTGAGATTTGGGTCATTTGTGAAAAGAGGAGATCTGTTTATTGTTCAAGAGTTGGTTTTGGAATACAAAGGCAAATTGTTGCTGTGCATTAAGAGGCCAAAGTGGTTGCCCGCTTTTCTTCTCCGTGTGCCTCGCTTTAGAATTCAAGATGGTAGAATAGATTGTTCTCTTTCAGATTTTTTTTTTCCTGTTCAGTTGTGTCTGATTCTTGGAGACTGCCACAACAAGTCCCTGCAGTGTTCTTGGCAAGTTTTTTCAGAAGTGGTTTGCCATTGCCTCTTTCCTAGGGCTGAAAGAAAGTGACTGGCCAAGTTCACCCAGCTGGCTTTGTGCTTAAAGCGGGACTAGAACCGACAGTCTCCCCAGTTTCTATCCTGATGCCTGAATCACCAGCGTGTCAAACCTAGTCCTCACTCTTTCAGATTACATATAGAGAAACAAATTAGTGAAAAAATACGTGTAAGTGTAAGTAAAGAAGTAACATCACAAGATGCTGGCCAGAATGGAATTTTTTCCCCCGGAACTGCTAGTTTTCTGCTTTCAAGGAGCAATTATGCTTAGAAACCATTCTGTTTTTTTCCCATCTTGTAGTGTGAGTTTGTTCTATTGTTATCTTTCTTTGTAAATCAGGCTTAGCATTCTCTTGGGATTGATGTGATATACCCCCTGACAAGCAACAACATAATTAATTCCTTTCAGTGTCCCTTCATTCCAACTTGGGACTTTAAATTCCGGTCAACAACGCTTCTTCCTTTTGTGCAAAAGCCTCAAGAATGCATTGCATTTTATTTATTTATTAAATTTATATGCACCCATCTCTCCAACTTTTTCCCACCAGTATCCTAGATTCTAAGACTTGATTGCTTGCAGTACATGCTTGCTGGCTTTCCTGAAACTCACACTAACTTTGGAAGCCACTAACAAATTAGTGATTAGTATTGCTAACTTTCCACAATTGATGTTTATTCCTTTTGGTTGTGAGAATCAGCCACGTGCCATGCAGTTACTGAAGTCCAGTTTTCACTGAATGGGTAAACTTGTTCAACTCCCATCCCAGTTGCTGAGTGTCCATTTAGGTGTATGCACTGTCTCTTTAAGACAGGGGTGTCAAACTCAATTTCATTGAGGGACGCATCAGCATTGCGGTTGCCCTGGGGGTGTGTGGCCAGGGGTGTGTGGCCTACTGGGTGGGCGTGGATGGAGTAGGTGTGTGGCCTACTGGGTGGGCATGGCCAGCTCTACATCGTTCGCGTCAAGGGGGCCTGTGGGGGCCTGGGCAGAAGTGGGACAGATCTGAGGGTCTCTGGCAGAAGGGGGCAAGTGCCAAGGCATGGTCCATTTCTTCATTCCTCACAAAGGGTACCTCCCCAGCATGCACTCAGGGGGCGGGGCCGACGCGGCAGGGGCTGGTTCTTAGCTGTTTCTAGATCGCCTTGTGGAGCTAAGACTGAATGCGTTTCAGCATAAATGGCCACCACAAAATTGTACATTGGCTCCCGGCCGGCCTGGGCCAGGGCCAAGGCAGCGGAGGCCGTTCCCTCACTGTTTCCAGGATGGCTTCGCGGGCTACATGAAACCACTTCGTGGGCCGCATCCGGCCCCCGGGCCTTGTGTTTGGCATGTCTGTTTTAAGACATTTTCCCACTTTTCAACTGACGCTTTTCTTTCTTTGCAGATATATATATATATATATATTTGTTTAACACAATGTTTATTTCACCAGGTTACCGGCATCCCTCACCGACCATAGTAGCAAGAACAGTAAGGATTCTGCACACACTCCTTGCTCTGGTTAACAAACATAGGAACTGTGATAAGTTTGAGGTGAATACCCAGAGTGTGGCTTACCTTGCAGGTAAAAAACCCAAATCTATGAGGTTTGTATCCAATCCAGGCCAACCCAAACTGGGTAATACATAGTGTGAAAGTATTCCTCTCAGTTCCCAACAAAATGTGAGCTGCCAAAAGGAGGGAGCCAGTCTACGTTTAATGATAATAACAACACTGCCTATGATGGAAAGGCTGGACCTCGATCCTCACTCAATCTCCCCATTCCCACCTATAACATTTGGAGATCCTCTTTGAATATTTTGACTATACTGCAGAGTTCTCAGTCTTGACAACTTTAAGATATGTGGACTTCAACTTCCACAATTCCTCAGCCAACATAGAGAATTCTGGGAATTGAAGTCCACATATCTTAAAGTTGCCAAGGTTGAGAAACACTGCTGTATTGGTATATGATTGTGGAAACCTGGCTTAAAACTTTAGTCCATTGCTAAATCAGCACAGGTAGTCCTCAAGTTGCAACTGTAATGGAGCCTGCCCATTACAGTTATAATGGTCTTACGACCTTTTTTGTGCTGGTTGTTAAGTGAACATGGCTTTTGTTAAGCAAATGTAGCAGTTGATAAGTGAACCCATGGTTCACTATGGGCGCGGCTTTGCTGAGAAACAGACATAAGTGCTAAGATAGTAATATAAAGATGCAGATTAAAATATTATGAAATATCCAGATCTTGTGAGATTTCTGTATTCCTTTGAAGTTCCATACATGGGCATTGTTATCACATGGGAACCCGGAGTCCGATTGTCCAAATGATTTGGAGGGTTTGCCAAGATATAAGGCATTTATAACAATAAAGATGATTAGGGGCAACAAAGTGATTACGGGACTGGAGGCTAAAACATACAAAGAACGGTTGCTGGAATTGTGTATGTCTGGTTTAATGAAAAGAAGGACCAGGGCACAAAGAAGAGGGAGTCAATCTATTCTCCAAAGCGCCTGAAGGCAGGACAAGAAGCAACGGATGGATACTAACCAAAGGGAGAAGCAACCTAGAACTAAGGAGAGATTTTCTGACAGTTAGAACAATTAATCAGTGGAACAACCTGCCTCCAGAAGTTGTGAATGCTCCAACACTGGAAGTTCTTAAGAAGAGACTGGACGGCCATTTGTCTGAGCAGGGGGTTGGACTAGAAACCTCCAGGGTCTCTTCCAACTTTAGTATTATTAGTATTATTAAAAAATGTTGGGGGTGGATATCTTTGGTTGAGGATTTAACAAGAGTCTCATCGTGCTTTAGGATCTTAAGGACTAGAATTTTGTCACAGTGGAGCATTGACAGTGCAGTGGCTCCCTCAAATTTTATTTTTACTTCTTTAAAATTGAAATGAATGGAACCGAGTTTCTCGGGATTCTGAGTTCTTGATGCAATAGCTGATGATGAGTTTTCACTAAATACGGGAAGAAGAATGCCATCTCTGGAAGAAGAATGTGAAATACAGTATGTAAAACATCCTTTGAACATTTCTGTGCTTCCTTTTGTCTGTTCAGCTCTGCTGACTATGTCCGAGGAAGTCAGAAGCCGGTGCAGCTTAAAGCATAGGAAATCGCTCCTCTTGACAGATATTTCAATGGAAAACGTTCCTATGGAGACATACCCCATACACCACAATGAAGCCAGTTGTAGGTCAGTGGACTTTTGAAAACTTTATTAGAGGGTATGGACAGTTCTGTGGTACTCCATTTGATAGAATTGTGCATTAAACTCAGATGTCTGTCTCTTGATGCTGTTCTTTGGTGCAAAATGACATTTAGAAAGGGATCTGGAAAGATTCTTCAAACCACATGCTTCTCTCCAGCCAGGAGAGAATTTGTTTGTTTCTGTGAATTATTGAAGACAGCTTATAATTTATAGCTAAATGATTTATGACACGGGGGAAAAAAGGGGGAAGGGTGGGAGGCAAAAGAAGACAAAATTACTTGCAATTCAAATTATTCTGGGAAAGAAAGAGCTGTATTGGAATTGACCCTGGAAGGCTCAAGCATGGCGTTTCACTAGCTAGATTCATATACTGGCTGTGTTCAGACAATATGCTAACCCATAGTTAGCTTAACAAGTGTAACTGAATTCAGTTTCCTGGGCTGAGTTTACAGTATATTTTTAACATAACCCAATGGCTGTATTTATGTGACACGCTGTGTTGAAATGAGATGAGAGCCTGGTTCACACAGTATTCTGGCTGGTTCTCATAATATGCTAAACCATAAATTATTCCACTTCATTCTAGTTAATCTACATGTTTCAATAAAAGAGAATATCTGTAGTTTGGGATTAAATTGTGGGGTTCTTGGTGCTCTCTGAGCTTGGTTGTTTGCTTGCAGACCTTTCATGACCCAACTAGGTAATATCATCAGTTATGCTGCTGATGCTACGTAGCTGCTGATGCCACCTTGTTGGGTAATAAAACATTTTCAAGCAAACACCAAGCACTCTACAGTCTACATATTGTATAACCCCAGTCGCAGAATCAGAAAGTCTGGATATTCATATACTGGTTAAATGTGGTTGACTGGTTTGTGGTTTAGCAATTCATGTGAACACAGCTATTGCACTGAGTTGCTGTTTGAGCAAGCTAGAATCAGACTTGGAGACAGACATAGTTTGCCTTGTATTTTTCTGAATTCCTCCTCCTTAAAGGTTAAAAGCTTGTTCTGAACAAACCATTGCTAGCATGCCACCTCACATTAACCCATAGCTTCACTCCATAAATTTTCAGCAAACTGCTTTCAGATTACCTTAAAACAAGACATGGTGTATTCACTGACATTCATTCATTGTGCTAGGCCCCAAATAAACTGCATTATTACTTACCTCATATCTCCTTTTGAGGGAGCCTAGTAGAATAGACACTGAAGAAGCAGTAGTAGAATCTGGGCATTTTATGAGGTGCAAGAGAGTAAACAATGTTACATGTGTCACGATATCACTGAGCAAACGATGAAATCTATCATTAGCATCACTTGTGTGACGACATCATTGAGCCCAGAGCATCAGTGTATTTGTTTCCAGTTATGTCTTGGGAAAATGCTGAGTCCCCTTGAATCATCAGCTTCAGGCCAAAGCACTAGATGTGAGGTAATCCACGGGTGCCATTTCAACTCGGTAGGAGGAAGGAAGCTCACTTGTTGTCTGACTAATTTCTGGCTGTCTGGAGACGGTTTGTTTTTGAAATGACTGGTTTCTTTTTTCTTTTTTAGGACACTAAGAGAAAACCAGCCCTGGTCTTCTCCCAAGAACTCTGACAGACATCTCGCTGCTAGTTACCCAACTGTTGGGCAGATCAGTCCCCGCACAAGGAAATCCATGAGCCTGGATATGGGACAGCCTTCTCAAGCCAACACTAAAAAGCTGCTAGGTTGGTTGGGTGTGTCAGTCTCCTTTTCACCACAAGGATTTGGGCCAGCCATTGACACGACCACAGCCTATTGGCAAACTTGCTTTCATCAGATACAGCTTTTGTTTTCTGTACAGGTATTCCTCAACTTACGACCAAAATTGGGACCGGGATTTCCGTCGTAAGTTGTTGCAGTCGTAAAATCGAGCTGGACCCGATTTTACGACAGTTTTTATGGCAGTTGTTAAGCGAATCACCGTAGACGTTAAGTGAATCATGTGATCATTAACGAATCCAGCTTCCTCAGATGGGCATTTTTTATTTTTTATTTTGCTGGAAATCGGCAAAAAAGGTCGCAAATCACAATCCCGTGACCGCAGGACGCTGCAACCAGTCATAAATGCGAGCCAGTTGCCAGGCGCTCAAATTGCGATCACGTGATTGTGAGGTGGTGCGACGGTCATAAGTTGCAAGTTCAGGTCATGAGATCACTTTTTCCAAGGCCATTGGAACATTGAACCGTTGTTAAATGAACGGTTGTAAGTCGAGGACTACCTGTATTAAATAGAGGGTGTGTGTGGAACGTTGATGGAATCTAGAATCGTGTTATCTCATACTCCCTGCATTAAGCCTTCAGTTCCACCGGGACTGCTGGAACCCTGCTAAATTTCTTGCCAGTATTCTCTGAACCACAAACTATTATTTGCAATCTCTGTTTATCCAGGATGCAAAGTGGATTCCAATAGAGGAGAATATACGTAGTTCAGAGTTGAACTGTGGAATCCTTAGTCCTCTCTGTGCTTGGTGGCTACTGATGGTGTTACCTAGTTGGGTAATGAAATGCCTGCAAACATACAGCCAAGCTCGGACAACACCAAGGACTCCACAAAGTGGCTTATGGGAGCATACAGGTTTAACTGGTTTCACTTTCATAGGTACCCGAAAAAGTTTTGACCACTTAGTATCGGACACAAAAGCCCCTAAAAGACAAGAAATGGAATCCGGGATCACCACGCCTCCAAAAATGAGAAGAGTAGCAGAAAATGATTATGAAATGGGTAAGACTTCAAGCAGAATGGCCTAATCGCTAATTGCTGTGTATGCTTAATTAAATGCCTTATACAATTATTTATTTTGCTGTTGCTCACTTGGCATGCTAGAATACAATGAAATCTTCCAATGCAAACAAATCCACAATACAGCAAAGTTTGTCAGGGTTGGAATTAATTTGTGCAGTGAACCTCACACCCCCAAATCTGCCCTGCGTAGACCCTGTGAAAAGATTTTGAGGGTACACTGGAGAATTTCTTTTTCNTTCCCGTTTCATGGGAGTAGAAATTGTTCACTGGCTTCTGCCTAAAATCAGAGACCTTACAGAAGTATAAAATAGATCTCACTAATTGAAATGCTTAAACGAGAATAAAAACATTTGTACGCTATAAGAAATTACCACTGTTTATTTTATTGTTCTGTTACCTTACTTCCGTTTACATATTTCTTCCTTTTTATTGTTGTAAGCTATCTAGAAGAGAGGTGGCAAATAAATTTAACAAATAAATAAAACTGTATGAAAGTCACTTGCAGACAAATGGCCCTTTTGCCAGTCTAGTTAAGGCAATGACGGTTGGCCTGATCTACAGAGATGTTCCATGGTTGAGATAAGATTGGAACTGAATCCTCAGTGGTCTTCCCAGCTCTTTCATTTGAAACCTTACTGTGTCTCACAGTTGTTGAAGGAGCCTTACCTAGAACATAAGAGCTGTTGTCTATCCTTGCGATCCCTGGTTGTAACCCGTGGGTTCCTTCCTGCAGAAACACAAAGGATATCACCCCAACAGCATCCCCATCTCCGTAAAGTATCTGTGTCCGAGTCTAATGTCCTCCTGGATGAGGAAGTCCTCACTGATCCCAAAATCCAAGCTTTGCTGCTGACGGTCCTTGTAAGTATATAATCCAAGTCACTTGAAGATCCTTCCTGGTGATACTGCTTGAAGAGTCACAACTGCAACGATAGCAGTTCCCTGTCACACAGAAGAGGGGATTGATTTATTCTCCAAAGCACCAGAGGGCAGGACAAGAAATAATGGGTGGAAGCTTGTCAAAGAGAGAAGTAAGGAGAGATTTCCTGACAGTGAAAACAATGAATCAGTGGAATAGTTTACCTCCTGGAGTTGTGGGTGCTCCATCACTGGAGGTTTTTCAAAAATAGACTGGACAACTATTTGACTGAGATGGTATAAGGCAGTGATGGCGAACCTTTTAGAGACGGAGTGCCCAAACTGCAACCCAAAACCCACTTACGCATCATCGAGTGCCGGGTGGGTGTGGCCCATTGGCTGGATGTGGCCCATTGGCTGGGTGTGGCCAATTGGGTGGTCGTGGCCCATTGGGTGGGCGTGGCTGCGGTGGTAACGGCAGACTGGGTGGGACTAAAAAGTTCAATCAATCCCAACTTTGCAAGATCTTTTTTTTTCCCGCGAGAAGTTGAAATTGATTGAACCTTTTTTTTTTTTTGCACACGGCAGCGGAGGCCTAAAGCGAAAAGGTTTTATAAAACCCAGTTGAAGGCCTAGGACTGGGGCGACGGCGCACGTGCCCACAGAGAGGGCTCTGAGTGCCGCCTCTGGCACCCGTGCCATAGGTTCGCCACCATGGGTATAAGGTCTTTGAGTTCCCTTCCAGTTCTATGATTCTATGTTCTTTTCGTCTTTATGATCAAAGCCCTGCCCCTTTTGACTATGTGCTATCTGCATCTATAGTTGATTTAATCTAATAGCTGATTAGAAATTGCAAGCTGATGTTTCTTGTTCCTCCTTTTCTCTCTCCCACTTTTCTCTTTGGACAGGCAACGTTGGTAAAGTACACAGCAGATGAGTTTGACCAGCGAATCCTGTATGAGTATTTAGCAGAAGCCAGTGTGGTTTTCCCAAAGGTCTTTCCTGTTGTGTAAGTGTTGAATTTTTCAAAGGAAGTAATTTTCTGCCAAAAGATAATCCGCAAGGTGTTGTTTTTGAACATGTGTACTCTGGCTCTGGAAGAGTTCACTTGAAATTGTGCAGGCAGAGAGAAAGAATGGGATGTATATAATTGATAGGACATAAATACTAAAGAAGTCTGCAAACATGCTCACGTTTTGGGTAGTGTGATGTCTGAAGCAGCCTTTAGAACAGTGTTTCTCAACTTCGGATATTTTAAGCCATGTGTAGACTTCAACTCCCAGAATTCCCCAACCCAACATCTGGGATTGTCCAAAAGCCCACTCAAATTTGTCATGCACTTTCCAAGAACAGTATAGAAGAGCTGTTGGGATTATAGATTTAAAAAAAAAGAGTTGAACACGATTATGGCGGGTTTGTCTACCTATACCTGCACCCTAGAATTCTGGTGATTGTACTTTGTACGGTGCTAAAAGATACGATGGAATTGTCTAACCAGCATTGGAAATTCCCTGGCAAGAATAATTGACTTTCACAACCATTTCTATGTCAATACTCATTTCTATGTCTCAAAGGTGCTTTTTCAAGAGGCAACTGGACTTTCATGTTTTTGTTTGAAGACGTTTCACTTCTCATCCAAGAAGCTTCTTCAGCTCTGACTGGTTGGTGGGGAATGGAAGGATTTATACTCCTTGCAGACAGCTGGTCATTTGCCTTCTTTTAGAGAGTCGTTGAGGCCACTTGGAGGTTTATCTGTATTGTCAGGTCACCTGAGTGGTACAAATGGGTGTGGAGCCTTCTTGAAACTGCTGAAAGGACTGTATTGTAGACTAAAGATAGATGATGCTGTATCCTTCCCCCTATATTGAGAGAGGGCTGTTCAATTTTTGATCGATACTCATTTCTGTATTGTAATAATAAAACTTTGATATAAACACCCTTGATTATTTGCTGCAGTAAAAACGTGAAGGAGATAACCTGATCAAATATTGTATATATTTTGTTGTCTAGGCACAATTTATTGGACTTCAAGATAAATACTCTCTTATCGCAATGTCAGGATCCAAATTTATTGAATCCCATTCATGGGATTGTTCAGAGTGTGGTTTACCACGAAGAATCTCCACCACAGTACCAGACGTCTTATCTGCAGAGTATGTATCTTACAGCTCCTTCATGAATTAGGAAAAGAAAGAAAAAAAGTCTGCTTAGATACAGATTATATAAAACATATTTTAGGTATTCCCCACATATTTATTCTTTATAGCAAGGGTCTTCAAACTTGGCAACTTTAAGACTTGTGGACTTCAACTCCCAGAATTCCTCAGCCAGCCAGGGCTGGCTGAGGAATTCTGGGAGTTGAAGTCCACAAGTCTTAGTTGCCAAGTTTGAAGACCCCTGCTTTATAGCATGTAAGGCAGTGTTTTTCAACCTTGGCCACTTTTCAAATGTGTGGACATCAACTCCCAGAAGTCTCTAGCTAGCACGGCTGGCTAGGGAATTCTGAGAGTTGAAGTCCACACATCTTGAAGTGGCCAAAGTTGAGAAATATTGTTGTGATTTAGAGGCCTAGAGTCACCCAAAACAGTGAGTTGGTGGTATATAAATTTAACCAATAACATTTAAAAATGTAGGCCTTGCCTCTTTCATTGATACCTTAGGCTACCTTACAAAAGTAATGGCCAAGGAGTACTAATTCCATTTTTTACATTTAAAAATAATGTCCTTTGGGTATTTACACACTTATAGTGACTGTCGTTCACGCAGATTTCTTATCAGAAATATTGGGAAAAACTGCAAAAAGGTAACGGAGGGTTTCAAAGTAACACAAATGCCACTCATCTACAAAGTAAAATGATCCCCCTTCAGTGAAGAATTTCAGAAGAGTTTCTGCCTCCAGAAGCTGTGAATGCGCCAACACTGGAAGTTTTTAAGAAGAAACTGGACAGCCATTTGTCCGAACTGGTATAGGGTTTCCTGCCTGAGCAGGGGGTTGGACTAGATGACCTCCAAGGTCCCTTCCAACTTTATCATTATTATTATTATTAGAGAGAGAGAGAGAGAGAGAGACTCAATTCCCTTCATTTTCTTTTAAGTTGTTCCTTCCCTCCCATTTTAATGCATGACTGAACTGCAAGAAAGCAAACACGGGGCTAATCTAATATAGGGTTTATGCCTTAGCAACTGCATTTTACTATTTTTATGGAACATGCCTTAGGCATCAGACTACTGTATTGTCTTTTATTGCATATGTATTGGAAATGTTTGAGGGTAAGACATTTGTTAAAGTAACAGTTATGATTTTGATGATACATGGATAGAGAACTGAACCATTCGAGAACGTTAAACAATCATAACATTTCAGTGATTGAAAAGCATGTTACATTTTGCACATAACAGCCTGGTTTAGAAGTGGGAATTGAATCCCCCTTGATTGCTGCACACTGAATTATCTGTGCCTGTTGACTAACCTCCAAGTATAGAATGGAGTTCTGGGACATGAGGTGATAGGCCAATTGTGCTTACGGCCCTAAGGGTGAGTCCCTTGATGGGTTCATGGGGTGATGCCGGCATCAAAGTGATTAATCAGAATGTGTAGACCAAAGAATAAGAAGGAATGATTGCGGAGTATGTGGCAGTTAGCTTTCGCTCATCATTTTCCTAATAAAACTACTCTCTCTTTATTGTTGCTGCTGCTGATGATTTGCAGGTTTTGGATTTAACGGCTTGTGGAGGTTTGCAGGACCATTTTCTAAGGTGAGTGATTTGGGCTTCTTTCAAACTGAATGCCACATGGTGGTCTTGGTAAAATCAGAGGGGATATGAAAATGTGAGTCACACTGGAAGGTTAATAAGAAAATTATCAGTGGTCACTAGAAACAGCTTAAGAGCAGTTCGGGGGGTGGAGGGCAAACAATGGATGTTTCTGATCTTGGAATGAATGTTTCTGATTTGAATGTTTTCAGTCTTGAAATATTTTACAGTCATGGGTATCATACGATATCATATTTATATATTGTGAATTTTGATCATACGACCATGGGGATGCTGCAACGGTTTGTAAGTGCAAGGACTGGTCGTAAGACACTTTTATCAGTGCTGTTGTAACTTCAAACAGTCACTAAATTAATGTTGGTAAGTCAAAGATTGCCTGTAGGGTAGAAGGTTGGACGTAGATCAGGGGTCTTCAAATTTGGCCCTTTTATGACTTGTGGACTTCAACTCCCAGAATTCCTCAGCCAGGCACGCTGGCTGAGGAATTCTGGGAGTTGAAGTCCACAAGTCATAAAAGGGCCAAGTTTGAAGACCCCTGACTTAGATGATCCTTGTGGTCCCTTCCAACTTGACAATTCTAGGATGCTATGGAGCTGCATGTCATAGAATTCTGTCGAATTTACATAAACTGGGAGCCTTTGTACTTCCAACTCTCTAAAGTCAGTCCCAGAACTATGCTGATAAGAACGGCTATATCCAGTGGTGGCGAACCTATGGTACAAGTGCCAGGGGCGGCACTCAAAGCCCTCTCTGTGGGCACGCGCGCCGTTGCCCCAGTCCTAGGCCTTCAGTTGGGTTTTATAGAACCTTTTCGCTTTAGGCCTCCGCCGCCATGTGCAAAAAACCAACAACGGTTCAATCAATCAGTCAATTTCAACTTCTCGCGGGAAAAAAAAAGATCTTGCAAAGTTGGAATTGATTGATTGAACTTTTTTGTCCCACCCAGTCTGCTGTTACCACTGCAGCCACGCCCACCCAATGGGCCACGCCCACCCAATGGGCCATGCCCACTCGGCACCCGACAATGCATAAGTGGGTTTTGGGTTGCAGTTTGGGCACTCGGTCTCTAAAAGGTTCGCCATCACTGGGCTATGCCCTTCCTTCCCGAATAATCCCAGTGTAATAAATGCTTGTAGACCAAGAATCTCCAAATACTGTAGATCAAGAAACTAAGCCAAAATGGATGCCTCAAGCACTGCTAGCCAGTCTATTCTGCATCTAGGTCCAGTCCATTTTGCCATGCTTTGCCTTGTTAGTTGCTAGTTCTTATTCACCCTCCATAATGGCAGGCCATTATTTCCTTTTCTTGACCCCTGGTTACACCAGATGACAAAAGTCTAGTCACAGCTGAAACCCAAGCACCCCTTTCTCCAGAGGACTCTCCTTAGCAGCCCTCTAGAATTACTGAGCAGTGAAGCAAATCTGAATTGAGAACCACCAACTGAGCAATTTTGCATTAGCTTAACGTGCTACATTATAAATTGTTTTGCTACCAAGGTGACATTGGATGGACACAACCTCAAATTGACTTTGAATTGGTAGAAATGAAGAAAAGGGTGGTGTTAGGTAATTATATTCCTGTTTAAAAAATATTATATTTAACGGAGAGATTCTGTCCGTGATGGCCTATGGATTTGAAGTCCAATTATTTATATATTCCATTATGCATGAAGCTTTGGTAGCCTAAAAAAATGACATAGGCGGTCTAAGTACTATCAGAAATCTGTAAAAAAAAAAGTAATTGAATGTTGTCCCAAAGGTGCTTTTTCAAGAGGCAACTGGACTTTCTTGTTTTTCTTTGAACATGTTTCGCTTCTCATCTAAGAAGCTTCTTCAGCTTAGAGCTGATGGTCAGCCAGAAACTACGTGCTCTGAATCAAACTCTCTGAAAAAAGTCAAGTGGATTTTATACGGTTTATATTCTTAATTATTTGACTTTTCCACAAAATAGGGGGGGGGGAACCAACATTCAATTACAAAGTGCATAGCTAAACGTCTATGGAGATTCTCAGTCGTCCAGGTCATGGTTGTCCCAAAGGTGCTTTTTTCAGGAGGCAACTGGACTTCTTTGTTTTTCTTTGGAGACTTTTCACTTCTCGTCCACTAAGCTCAGAGCTGGATGAGAGCTTGATTCAGAGCACCTAGTTTCTGACTGACCATTTGCTCTTCTAGATGGAGGAAATTTGGCCTTATATCTGGAGTCCTTTGACATTGGCAGGGGGTAAAAGGAGTCGTCCCAGTTGGAGAAGACCTTTTGGGGAGTGTGGGATCCATTGCTCAAGATCAGGGGGAAATGATTCTAATAAAAGAAAATATTTGTAGCTCAGCGTTGAACCTATGGGGTCCTTGGTGGTCTCTGAACTTGGTTGTTTTCTTGTAGAGGTTTCATTGCCCAACTAGGTTACATCACCAGTTCTAGAAGGGAGCGGGATTTGTTCTCTGATTATATTCTAGCGCAGGGGTAGGCAACCTTGGCTCTTTTATGACTCGTGGACTTCAACTCCCAGAATTCCTGAGCCAGCCATGCTGAGGAGAAAGGGAGAGGTTTCCATGCTGAGCCATGCCGGCTCAGGAATTCTGGGAGTTGAAGTCCACGAGTCATAAAAGAGCCAAGGTTGCCTACCCCTGTTCTAGCGGCTTGCCTTGTTAGTTGGTGGGAGTTTTCTTGGTCATTCCTTGAGCCAATAGCCTAACCAAGGAGCCACCAAGACAATTCCCATCAATACCAACAGGGTAAGCTACTTGTACATAAACAGAGAGCAAAACCCACTTTCTTGTAGCACTGATTATGTTACCTAGTAAGGTAATGAAAGGTTTGCAAGAAAGCAACCAAGCTCAGAGACCACCACACACACACACACACACACACACACACACAAAAGATTAGAAAAAGGAAATTCATTCTTTTTTCATTTTTTTTTTCTAGCAAAGTCAAATACCCGACTACGCTGAGCTGATTGTGAAGTTCCTTGACGCCTTGATCGACACCTACTTGCCTGGAATGGATGAGGAGATCAGTGAAGAATCCCTTCTAACCCCAACCTCTCCTTACCCTCCTGCAGTGCAGAGTCAGCTCAGCATCACTGCAAACCTGAACCTTTCCAATTCCATGACCTCACTTGCAACTTCCCAGCATTCCCCAGGTCAGTTTGCCATCCATTTCTCGATCTGAGGTCGTCCCGTTCCAGTTCTGGTTTGGGGCCACCTTCCTTGGGTGGACCTTGGACCCTTTCTCTGACTCACCCATTCCGCCAGAAGTCCTCGCCTTCAATAGGTTCTGCACGCCTACGTATTTAAGGAGGCCCATGAGCTTAGATTGAAGGATCAGCTAATATATTTCGTTTCCAGTGAATACATAGCCAGAACATCAGAATTGATGGTGTTCCCACGGTATTCTTCGTCTTTCCCTTACTAGTATTTTTAAAGGCTGTGTGATAATTGGAGGAAGGATCAGCTGGCTGCATAGGTACAGAGTCACAGGTTATTTTTACCTTCAAAATATAGTATTCTTGCCTAAAACAAATTGGGGCGTGTTCCTAACTCACGCCCATCACCATCCAAAATAAGCCTTTGCAGTGCAAATATCCAGTTCAGGGATGCAACTGTGGAGTCCATGGTGCTCTCGGAGTTGGTTGTTTTCTTGCAGATGTTTCATTACCCAACCAGGTAACATCTTCAGTGCTAGGAGGGAGTGGGGGTTTGCTCTCTATTTATACAGTATACTAGTGGCTTGCCCTGTCAGTATTATTAGTAGGGGTGTTTTCTTCTTGCTAGTTCCTTAATTAGGCTGTAGCAGCCAAATTAAGATAGAGTGGTCACCTTCCAGGTTCCTTCACTCCCTCAAATATCGCCATCTAGTGGTACCTAGGAAACATATCTTTTCTGTAGCTCAGTGTTTCTCAACCTTGACAATTTTAAGGCATGTGGACTTCAACTAACAGAATTCCACAGCCAGCATAGCTGGCTGTGGAATTCTGGGAGTTGAAGTCCACATGCCTTAAAATTGTCAAGGTTGAGAAACACTGCGGTAGCTGTTCTATGAAACATCCTTTCTCTGGGATTCAATAAGCTTGCAATCTTTTCACTTTCTAGAACAGGGCTTTTCAACCAGTGGCACGGGTACCACCTGTGGTACACCTGGCAGGTGGTACGCAACCATCCTAGAAAAGTGGTAGCGGGGGAGGGGAATGAGCTGAACCGGTGGCAGCACCGCACAAGCCTGAGCGAGAGATGGCTGGAGCTGCAGGGCGGTCAGGGCTCAGCGGAAGCGCCAGGATCAGCACTTCTTCGGGACTGTCAGGGCTCAGTGGAAGTGCCAAGATTAGCACCAGGCTCCAGCTGGAGCTCAGCGCTGATCCTGGCACTTCTTCGAAGCATCGATCAGCTGGAATTTTGCAGCATCTCTAGGGTCTTGTGATTTATATTCAGATGCTTGGCAACTGATTCATATTTATGACGGTCACAGTGCCCCAGGGTCATGTGAAGTGACCCAAACCTGCTGCAACCACCCAGCAGACGAGGGAATAAAAACCAAACACCCCCCACCCCACCCCCGCTGCCAATCCTCAATAGAAATGCTCACAACAATGAAAGCCTCAGACAGGAGGAAGAGCGCCGCTGGGTGGGCAGGCAGGTGTCTTGCTCGGCTGTGGCTTGGGGGGCACTTTTTTCAGTGCCATTGTAACTTCGAACAGTCACTAAGCGAACTGTTGTAAGTTGAGGACTACCTGTACTTTATCACTTTTTGGGGGGGTCATCAAGTTTTTGACCCCTTGCTAGGCGACTGGTGGTACTGGGATGTTGCCATATCCTAAAAGTGGTACAATGGGTGAAAAGGTTGAAAAGCCCTGTTCTAGAAAGCCGGTAAGAGCTGGCTTTTCTCCCAGGTAGTGGAATAGCAAGGGATCATATAGTTCGATACATGTTGATTTGCCACTAGGCTTTTCTTGTTTGTTTGACATATTATTTTATTATTGCGTTTTTATTATTGCTGTTCCCTACCCTGCTGACCTGTCAGTCATGTTATATGAACACAGCCTATACAGAAATAGTTTAAGCCCTTTCCTATTCGTACTTTAGACTGTAATGTGAGAAGCGGCTGCATGATTTCTCTCCCGTTCCATGTAAAATACAGTTGTCCATTGCCTGAAAGCATCCATGGAATGCTGTTAAAGAAAAATGTAGAAATTGGTCTTCAACCCTCTCTGACTTATCTTTTGTCTCTATGTGTTAATTCCCGTGTCATTCCTCTTGGTGGGTGAGTGCAGTAGGTTTTGCCACGAAAAACAAAAATTGAGAAAGCAGGAATTTGCCAGATCTTTGATCCCCAAAGTGAATGTCTAAAGCAGACATGCCAAGCCCCGGGGGCCGGATGCGGCCCGCGAAGTGGTTTCATGCGGCCCGTGAAGCCATCCTGGAAACAGTGAGGGAACAGCCCCAGCTGCCTTGGTCCTGGCCCAGGTCGGCCAGGAGCCAATGTACAATTTTGTGGTGGCCATCTATGCTGAAACTCATTCAGTCTTAGCTTCACAAGGCCGTCTGGAAACAGCGAGGAACCAGCCCCTGCCGCGTCGGCCCTGCCCCCTGGGTGCATGCTGGGGAGGTGTCACCCTTTGTGAAGAAGGAAGAAATGCACCATCGCCTGGAATGGCCAGCAAATGGCCCTCGCCTACTTCACATATCTGGCTTGATGGACTCCGGCGGAGGGGTTTCACCAGGCAGTGAGGCTCCTCCAGTGGACCATGCCTTGGCACTTGCCCCGGTCCCACCCCCTTCTGCCAGAGACCCTCAGATCTGTCCCACTCCTGCCCAGGCCTCCACAGGCACCCTTGACGCGAACGATGTAGAGCTGGCCATGCCCACTCAATAGGCCACACCCACTCCATCCACACCCACCCAGTAGGCCACATCCCCCTGCCCCCCCTCCCCCCTCCCGAGGGCAACCACAATGCTGATGCGGCCCTGAATGAAATTGAGTTTGACACCCCTGGTCTAAAGCAATCATGGCCAATCAGAAGGCAGGTTCAGAGGTGCAACTGAGAGAAGCAGGACCAGGTATCTGTTCTAAACTTCCTAAAGTTACATCAGAAGCAGAGGGAGAACTTTTAGTCAAAGACACAGGGCAAGTCCAAACGGGGTTGCTTCAAGCATAGAAGGAGATACGATACTTTTGGGAGTTCTTGGAAGTTTTTGGAGAATGTCTAATAATGTCTACCTCATCTAGTTGAGGTTTCTTTGGGAGTTCCAATAACACATTCTACTTTATACTAGAACAGGGTTTCTTAACCTTGGAAACTTTTAAGATGTGTGGACTTCAACTCCCAGAATTTTCCCTAGCCACCATGCTAACTGGGGAATTCTAGGAGTTGAAGTCCGCACATCTTAAAAGTTGTCGAAGTTGAGAAACAGTGGGCTAGAGACATCAAAAAGGAACTTATTTTAACTGTCCCCTTTTGAGATGTGATCGCTGCATCAAGTGAGTGGTTTTGTTTGCTTCTTCTTTCTGCGTTGAAACAGGCCCCGGGACCAGAGACAGGCCTTCTCCAATTGTCTCCTCTTGAAAAGTGCACCGTTCAAACAAAAACGTGTTGAGGGTTTTCCGTATATCTGATTTGTGTAGAAGTAAGAATGATTGCTGGAGTTGGGCAGGGGAAGGACGCTGGGAGGGGATAGAGAGATGTATACATTCGTTATCCCTGTCCATTAAATGTTTTGTGTCTTTCCCCCAAACCCGACGGCTGATCGCTCACCTTATCTCTCTCATCTTGTGTCTGTGAAGCCTCTCTGCCTTCCTCTAAATCAGCCGTTTTCATCCAACCTTCCTCGCCCAGGTACACGTTCTCTCTCTTTCTCCTTCCACCCCCACCCCCACCCCTCCATCGTTTCCATTCTATTTGCATGAGCTATTGCTTTTGGAAAATGGAAGAAAATTTTTTTTTGTGGGTAACGTGGCTGGTCAAAAGATGTCTACCCACTTGAAGGGCTTGTCACCGAGCAGAGGGTGTGAGTTTATTCTCCTTAGTACCCAAGAGCGGGACAAGAAGCAATGGGTGGAAGCCCATCAGAGGGAGATTCAACCTGGAAATAAGGAAGGATTTCCTGTCAGTGAGAACAGTTAATCAGTGAAACAGCCTGTCTGCTGGAGTTGTGGGCGCTCCATTGCTTTCAAGAAAACATTGGACAAATTATTTATGCGGGATGAAATAAGGACTCCTGCCTTGGGCAAGGGATTGGACTAGAACAGTGGTGGCGAACCTATGGCATGGGAGCCAGAGGTGGCACTCAGAGCCCTCTCTGTGGGCACGCGCGCCGTCGCCCCAGTCCTAGGCCTTCAGATGGGTTTTATAAAACCTTTTCGCTTTAGGCGTCCGCCGCCGTGTGCAAAAAAAAAAAAAAAAGGTTCAATCAATCAGTCAATTTCAACTTCTCACGGGAAAAAAAAGATCTTGCAAAGTTGGAATTGATTGATTGAACTTTTTAGTCCCACCCAGTCTGCCGTTACCACTGCAGCCACACCCACCCAATGGGCCACACGCACCCAATGGCCACACCCACCTGGCACCCGACGATGCATAAGTGAGTTTTGGGTTGCAGTTTGGGCACTCGGTCTCTAAAAGGTTCGCCATCACTGGACTAGAAGATCTCCAAGGTCCCTTCTGGTGCTTTGATTCTATGATTTCTTTGTCTCCTGAGCATAATGCTTCTGCTCCCATGTGGGAGAGGCAGGACAGGTTCAGGAACAGCAGGATGACCTGGGCCTTAAGTGGATCTCCAGCTCCAGCTCCAGTGAAGGTCTGGTTCCAAAGCCTCGAGGCCATTTCCCATAAGTCCTTCAAAAGTTGCCAATTACGATGGAATGCAATAGATTGGATTCCCAGGAGGGAGCGGAGTGCGTGCCAGAGGTGTAACGGGCGGCTCAGTCCAAATACGTTGTGTGAGAGGAGGGTGAAGATAGCCCCTCTCTAATAGTTAGCAGATAATACGGTGCTTCAGATTGGCAAGATTGATGTAAGGCCCCAAAACCAAAAAAGTCATGTAGTAAGTTCTTTATTACTCCACACCTATAGATGGAAGCTTGCCAGACTAATCACTCGACTGTCTGCGTCTACTATATGTACTCTGGGAATTATTACGGAGGAACTGCCTTCACCCTCTTTCTCTCACACAGAACATCTGCACTGACCTGCCTCGTATTCCTGTGGGATGCATCGCATCAATAAAAACCAAACCAAATGTGGTAGAGCAAATAAATTATTAAATACACAGGGAGAGAACCCAAATTTATGTGATTTTAATGTTACTTGGGTTTACATCAATTTAGTTTCTGCCTTGGCTTGTCCACTTTTGGGGGTGTTTCCCTGGAGTTGCCACGTGCAACTTTCACCCCACCGAAAGTTGGTGTGCCTCCAAGCTATAGATTCAGACGTCATTCTGGACTGGTGTCTTGGATTTTAGCAAATAATGTCGTTGTTATAGGCAGAGCCTTAGGGGAAAAAAATGAAATCCAGTCCCACTGAGACCTTAGGATGATGTCTGAAAAAGACAAGCATCCCCGTTGAATCCTGCGGACTGTTTCCCAGAAGAGCCCAACTCAAGGAAGCTGTTTCTGGCTGTTTGTTGTTCTGCAGGCACTGGTATTTGGAGGCAGAACAATAGCAGTAGCACTTAGACTTATATACCACACCACAGCGCTTTACAGCCCTCTCTAAGCGGTTTACAATGTCAGCATATTGCCCCCAATGATACGCTCATTTTAAAAACCCTCGGAAGGCTGGGTCAGGATCAAACTCCAGGCCATGGGCAGAGTTTGCCTGCAATGCTGCACTTTAACCACTGGGCCACCAGGGCTCCTGAATAGAAGTTCTCTTTGGCTCTAACAGATGTATCCTTCATGTTTTTCTTGCCTCTCTGCTAGCATTGCTTCCCCTGTTCTGTGCTCTTTCTCTCTAAAATCTTGATGTTGAAGAGGATGAAGTTGGTTGATCTCTCTCATAACGGAGACCCAGATCCAAATCATTATTGGATCTAGGAGATTCCAGGGATGTTGGAGTGCAATGTCCATAGTTCTTAGTAAGCATGGCCCTGGGGATTATGAGAGATGTAGTTCAGCACACACTGAGCTACCAGATCACCTCCACGTGCCACAAATATGTCTTGCCTACTTGTAACTGCTCACATCATTGCAGTCTCTCGGGAGAACAGTGATGGAGAGGAAGCTGTTCACTCAGGGACATGTCTGTTCTGAGAGGTTTTCACAGAGCCTCAGTTTAATAAGAATTGTTTTGTTTCGTAACCCCAACATTTGTCCCCCATTTCTTTTGAGATGTTCAGATTATCATGAGTAAAAACCTTGGCCTCTGGGCAGATTTTTTTACAGTACATGCAGAAAAGTGGTAACTAACACAATTGCTGCCAAGAATACGGCGGGTGTGTATTTCTTTTCCTGCTGCAGAGCACACTAATCAGAGTGATGCCTGGGGAAGCTGGCCAAATTGTTATAAGAACTGTTCATCCTTGCACAATCTGCAAGGACTCTGCCGTGCTACATCTTGACAACTCAATCTCCTCTTTATTCCCCTATTTCTCCATATTCGGGGCAGGACATTAGTTTGGAGTCGATGTTATATAGAGTCAACAGTCAATCCTGCTTTCATTTCTAGGAAAGACTGATCCTGCTCTGTTAATTCTATTTAGAGTCCTTCAAAGTTACTACAGATTTGAAAAGAGCGAATTATGATCATTTTTCACACAACAGCATCCTCAGGGTCATGTAATTAAAATCTGGACACTTGGCAACTGGCTCAGATTTATGACGGTTGCAATGTCCCAGGGGTCACGTGATCACCTTTTGTAGTCTTCCTTCTGACAAGTAGAGTCAATGGGGAAGCCAGGTTCACTTAATAACCGTGGCAAGAAAGGTCGTAAAATGGGGCAAAACTCACTTAACAACTGTCTCGCATAGCAACAGAAATTTTGGGCTCAATTGTGGTCGTAAATCAAGGATTACCTGTATTAGCCCTGGAGATTGGAGATAGTTCCATCTGGCTGTGAAATTCGGGTTACCGATAAATACTTAATGGCTGTCCCCCAGGAGATTCTGAGTTATACTTGGGACATTCTCCTCTCTGCTCCAGGTCTCCTTAAATAGACTATGTTTGGATGATCCCCAGTTTTAAAGTGATGGGAGAAAGAAGGAAATAATTCTGTTTTTTCCATATCTGCATGTACGTTTTAATCCCTTAGTTGACTTTTTTTTAAAAATTCTGCTCCCCAAAGCTGTCAGTACTTTATTCTTCCTTCTTTAGAGAATACTTAAGTCCTTTGAACTGTTTCTCTTCTCTATCATTTCCTCCCCAGGAATGCCATCTTACATCTTCTTGGAGTATTTGTACTTCTGTTTCCACCATCCTCCTTTTTCTCATTTTGTGATCTATTTCTCTCTTTCCTTCCAAGCCTTTTCTTACCCCTTCCCATTAATTTGATTTAAAACAGCGGTGTCCACTTTAAGACTTATGGACTTCAGCTCCCAGAATTCCCCAGCCAGCCATGCTACAACTTTTAAAGTTTGAAGGTGGAACGCCCCTGATTTAAAATCTCAAAAATACTCTGTCTTCAGAAAAAGATGCAAATTAAATATCCTTTGGGTAAGATTCGGTTCACACCCTTAATTTATGCTGAAAAAGTGGGGGACAGAGAAGTGGGGGTTAGCAGGAGCACAGGCAAAGTGCTCCAGCCCAGACGTGGAGAGGTCATAACCTCTTGTTGAATCACACAATGGGCTGCAACTAGATTATCCCTCTTTTTTAAAATTTGAAATACTTTTCGGTGGGGAGGTTTTGAGTCAGTATTTCAATCCTTACCCCTCACTCCACAGATCTTCAGGCCTGCCTTTTTGTATTCTGCGACTTCCCTTGTCACAAGTATTGACGTGACAGATCTATGGAGATGCTCAATCATCTAAGTCAGGGGTAGTCAACCTTGGCTCTTTTATGACTCGTGGACTTCAATTCCCAGAATTCCTGAGCCAGCTTAGCTGGCTCAGGAATTCTGGGAGTTGAAGTCCACGAGTCATAAAAGAGCCAAGGTTGACTACCCCTGATCTAAGTCATGGTGGTCCCAAAGGTGCTTTTCCAAAAGGCAACTGGACTTTGTTTGTTTGTTTGTTTTTTCCTTGAAAGTGTTTCTGACGTTTTTGCAGGGCACCCATTTCCACCTTTAAATTCCTCCCTAAATTGGATTCATATTCCCCTGTTTAAGGGAAAAAGAGCTTTGGAAAAAGGATTTAATGATGGAAATAGGTACAAAACCCTGTCCAAAACCCTGGGCTTTAAATCATTGGAAAAATAGGGTGCTTCTCTCCATCTTAGGGGATAAGGAGGACTTTAAGCTCAAGAAGCACCCATATTGCCTCTTAAGTGTTCCTCTCCCAGTGCCTGATCTTGTGCAAGGCACAAGGATTATTCGTCCATATATATCTAAATTTAAAAATCTAGTTTAACGAGGAGAAGGACGAGGGGGGACATGATAGCAGTGTTCCAATATCTCAGGGGCTGCCACAAAGAAGAGGGAGTCAAGCTATTCTCCAAGGCGCCTGAAGGCAGGACAAGGAGCAACGGGTGGAAGCTAACCAAAGAGAGAAGCAACCTAGAACTAAGGAGAAACTTCCTGACAGTTAGAACAATTAACCAGTGGAACTACCTGCCTCCAGAAGCCGTGAATGCTCCAACACTGGAAGTGTTTAAGAAGAGACTGGACAGCCATTTGTCCGAAATGGTATAGGGTTTCCTGTCTGAGCAGGGGGTTGGACCTCCAAGGTCTCTTCCAACTTTTGTATTATTATTATTATTATTATTATTATTATTATTATTATTATTATTATTAAAGTTATGCAATCCATTTCCCTGGAACTGGGTGGTACCAGGTGCCTAAGCTACCTATGTTTGGTAGCCAGCAGGATGCTGAGGTTGGACTCCAAGAATGTGGGGCGTGCTTATATCTCTGCTGCCTTCCAACTCAATTCAGCTACCATTTGCAATTCTACCTTCTCCTTCCTTCCTTCCTTCCTTCCTTCCTTCCTTCCTTCCTTCCTTCCTTCCTTCCTTCCTTCCTTCCTTCCTTCCCTCCCTCCCTCCCTCCCTCCCTCCCTCCCTCCCTCCTTTGAAATAGCCTTGATGCAGCCAGTTACCTTATTTTAACATTTGTATAATCCTGTGACTTCCAAAGGATTTAAGCTAATTTGTCCACCGGTGGTTCTTTCTTTCTTGATGCTTTTATTTTTTTCAAGGAATCGACAAAGAGAACGTGGAACTTTCTCCAACGGCCGCACACTCCAACAGCGGAAGGACTCGTCATGGCTCAGCTAGCCAAGTGCAGAAGCAACGGAGCACCGGCAGTTTCAAACGCCACAACATTAAGAAGATGGTGTGAAGCTTTTTCTTTCTTTCTTTCTTTCTTTCTTTCTTTCTTTCTTTCTTTCTTTCTTTCTTTCTTTTTTAAAAAAACCCCTGATTTATGCCCCCTGGCCCCACTTCCCCCCCCTCGAAACAATCACGGCCGCACTTAAATTTGATCCTCCCGCCTCCTCGCCCCTGCCCGACACACAGTGCCAGGCAATTAACTTTTGAAACAGTCCTTGTACATTTATTTTTGGATTTTCACTTCGATTTCATACAGCTGCCTTTTTTTTTTTTTTTAAGACTTGCTCCTCCCCTGATCATTTTCAAAACGGTGATTTCAAAGCTGATGAGTGGAACTATACGAGGAACTGGAAAAAAATAATAATGAATTATAGGCAGAAGGGATGGTAATTGTATCCGAAGCTTCACAGAAATTAATGGGCATCTTGCTTTGGATAGCTTCCCTTTTTTATTTTTTGTTTTTGTTTTTTGTAATTCGAGGGCTTATTTTGATGTTTTTTGTGTCGTTTTGTTTTTTACAGCTTATTTTGTGTCTACTTTTTTTTTTAAAGTGTTAATATTCAGTCTTGTTTGCACACTAGTGAGATTTGGGGGGGGCAATAAATGTGCATAGCGTAGCGTCCTCGTTAGCTGTGGACTTCCTTTTACTGGTCTTCTGAGCCCAGTCCTGAATGTTGCAAGCTTAACTAGAGGGGAACCCCTTTATTTAATCGTCTAGACCAGTGTTTCCTAACCTTGGCAATTTCCAGGTGTGTGGACATCAACACCCAGAATTCTCCTCAATGGCCATGCTAGCTGTAGAATTCTGGGACTTGAAGTCCACTCACAATAGAAATTCCCATAGTTGAGAAATACTTAACCTCGGTATTTGAGGAGATGGTGTATCTTGATGCTTCCAAAAATGTACAAATTTAGGCAAACTCTTTTGAACTTTGTTAAACTTTCCACCACTTTGTTTTTTAGATTCCCTATACAAACTGTGCATGGATACCTTCACGTGCACGCGCGCGCGCACACACACACACACACATACACACACATACACATACACATACATACACATCCCTCTGGCTGGCCTAGATTATGGTAAGTGCTTTTATAGAATTTTTTTTTTTGGATTGCTGTGCTGCATACACTTCACAAGTAAAGTAGAAGTAATAAACAGAGAAAAATCATTGACCCATGACCACTTCTTGAATTTTATGGCCAAAAGGGAAGTGGAATATACTGGATTTACTGTTTTCTCTGACATTTTGACACTTGCTTTCCGCCAAGGTTTGAGGAGCCTCAGCCGACAAAACAACACAACGAACTAGCCTTACCATGCCAACTTTCTCCAAAAGGGCTCCATCTGTCTGGATTTGGAACGCATCATCACCCTCTTAATTTTAAACAGGAAAAAAAAATATAGAAATGAATTAACTGTTGAAAGTTATACTCCCACACATCCACAAATAACCAAAGCGTCCCCAAGGCCCCTGTAATGAATTTTCAGTGTGATTTTCAGTAAGTGAGATTCCACAGCTAAATCTTTCAGAGATGGTACAATGAAGGTCCAGATTTATTATACTGTCAGGTAGCATGTTATTAGCAATTCATTCAAAGCATAGTGTGTTTTTGTATATATATAAAAAATAATTGCTTTTATTATATCAGTACGGAGAAGAACTGTTTAATCTTGTTACGTCAGGGGAGGCGGGCTGCGAGTACAGTGTCAGATGCTAACTGTCTGCCAAACCAAGAAGAGTCACAAAGACGTTGATTGGGGAAGAGAGGGTTCCCTCGATCCATTGGAACTGTAACTGAAATGAACTTAATTGAAGCACGAGCGGAATAGATGGAAGAGGACGTTCCTTCAGGTTTTAAGTGAAGATTTCTGTACCCAGTGAAGGCCCAGCATTGTCCCAAGACTCAGGTTCTTTCCTGTTCTCTTTGTGGTGTATGTTGTCGTGCCAAATCCGATGTTCTGGAGAAGCTACACCTACTCTGCCAAAATCGCTCCATGTGCCACACGGACGACACAACCACATGCCAAAATCAGCAGTGTGGAAGGGTGGAAGCTAAGGTGGACTATCGCCGAGTGCCAACAAATGTCGGTGAATTGGGAAAATTTCCATGGCGGTCAAGGCAGGCTCTTCAAAAACGGCCCCCAGATCTTTTTGACTTCTGTGTGGTTACCGGCATCCGTTCCATAACTTGAACCACACCTAGAGAGGTGGCTCCATGTAAGAGCCAAACATCTTATTCCAAACAAGCCTGTTTGTTCTACACTGGCCTTTCCTAGATGTAGGAGGGCTGCTGATCCTAAAATGTCCAGCCAATTGGATGTTTGGTCTTGCCTGAAAACTAGGAAGCCAGGTTGTACTTGTATCAATCGGTTAAAGGAGGCCAAACTATTCCATCGGTAGAATGAGACATGCTGGTGTTGGTTAAGGATTTTGAGAGACGTAGATTCTTTAGCTTGCCATGCTGGCTGAGGAATTCTGGGAGTTGAAGTCCACAAGTGTTAAAGTTGCCGGGTTTGGAGACCCCTGCTCTAGAGGACACCAAGCTGGAGAAAGCTGGTAACAGCCTCTAGGTCAGTGGTTCTCAACCTGTGGGTCGGGACCCCTTTGGGGTCGATCAACCATTTCACGGGGGTCACCAAGCAAGGCTGTCCGCCATTTTTTTTTCACCTTTTCCGGCGGGTGCCTTACCTCCCTTGGGCTGGGCCAGCTGGTGGTCGGCCTGCTCCGTCTCTGCCGCTTGCCAGCTACGGCTCGGCTGGCGCAGGGGGCGGAACCACGCATGTGCGGCACTCCCGGGCAGGGAAAGTCCTCGGCTTACGACCGGTTTAGTCCTCGACTTACGACCGGTTGGGGTCGCGGCATTAAAAAGTTGAGAACCATTGCTCTAGGTTACTTGTTGACATTGGGATTAGTAAATGTCCTACTCCAGAAGGTTTTGAGAAGAAGCCCTCTGCTTTGTGTCCTCCTCCTCTTTGCTAATCCAAAAATAAGAATCTCCAGCCAAGTTAGCTTTTTTTTAGTTGCTGAAACTGGTTTTCTTCACCCAAGGAACTTTTAAGAGGCGTGGATTCAGACTAGTTGTAAGAATGTTTTAAATTCCTTTTTAGAATTAGTTTCGTTGCAGCCTCCTTGCGGTCCCTGTGCAGCATCCTGTATGCAACACTACAGTTTCACGTGCGGGAGGAAAAAGGGTTGCCTTTTCTGGATATTGGGGGACCTTCTGAAGTCCTTGGTGGTCTCAGCTTTACAAAGAAAAAAAAGGGTGGTAGAGGAATTTTGTGGGGAGGGATATGCCTGGCAGAGGAACAGCAGTATGCATGCACCCAGATGTGCTCCCCGTGGTGTGTAGCTATGGCTCCCCTTATTAGAAACAAACAGAATAGGTTCACACATCACGTCTGAGCTGAAGCAAGGCTGGGCGGTTTGTGGTTCAGAAACCCAGCCAGTATGTTATGTTGGGTAAGCTTGGACAACACGTTAAAGCAGGGATGTCCAATTTTGGCAACCTTTTCAGACTTGTGGACTTCAGTTGCTGGCTGGGGAATTCTGGGAGTTGAAGCCCACAAGTCTTAAAAGTTGCCGAGGTTGGACACCCCTGCTTTAAACGATACGTATTTGTTGGCGCTTGTTTTGGGAATGCAGCCACTACGTTTTCTTAATCTGGGTTCAGAACTGAACGTGTTGTATGAAGACAGTCCACAGTGGGACTTGTTTCATCCTCACCATTTCTCTGAGCCAAAATGCTGCAAGACTTTTGGGGTATGGTGAAGTTAACCCAGGTTGTGATAAAAGGTATGACCCTCCCCAGTTTTTGAGGCCTGCAAAATAATGCAGATTTGAAATAAGACCGCTAGAAAAGTTGTGTCTGAGATAGCTTGGACTACTCAAAAAACGGAACCACTTGAGGGCCCCTGAGATCACAATTGGCAGTTTAACAAGATGTCAATCTAAATTAGTCTCAACAATGTCCCTACATTGCCCTCTCAGTCAGCCTGGAAATGCTTATTCCTTCCACCAGGGGGGCAGAAGTGGTGCACCCTCTTATTTTAAAATAACCCCTTCAGGCTAAGTTGCTCAGTGCCTTAACTGTTGCTTCCTTTTATTTTGGGAGGGGGAGCACCCTCTCCTCTGTCCCCCCCAGCTGAGGCCCTTTCCCCCCATTTTTTTTCTGGTCTTCACCCCTCTTGGTACGAGCCATATTGGGCAGCGGAACCTTAAATGCCCCCTTGCTTCAAAGCAGGGGTGTCCAAATCCTGGCATCCTTAAGACTTGTAGACTTCAACTTCCAAAATTCCCCAGCCAGCTATGCTGGCTGAGGAATTCTGGGAGTTGAGGTCCACAGATGTTAAGGTTGCCAAAGTTGGGACATGCCTGCTTTAAAAGATTCCTTTTTTTTTTTTAGTTGGAGGGGGCACCGGGGGGGGGGGAGCTGAGATACTTCAGCCAATCAAAATTGCCTCCAAAAACATGATAACAAGCATAGGACAGGGAAAAAGTGTGTGTCTTTTGCCGAGCGGGTGGGTGACTGGTGAGTGTCCATGTGCCTTCTCTTTTTAAAGGATAGATCCACGAAAGACAACGTCCCTGTGTAACTTATAATAGTAATAGTAAAGTTGGAAGGGACCTTGAAGGTCATCTAGTCCAACCCCCTGCTCAGGCAGGAAACCCTATACCATTTCGGACAAATGGCTGTCCATTTGCTAGAGAGTAGAGTGATTTGCTATCTGTGCAAGCCTAGTGTGAATTTGCACTTCTCAACCAGCATGTCTCAGCTTCTGGTTATCAGCGGGTGTTGGCAGAGGGCTAGAAACTTGACTGTATTACAACTGACCAATCCCATATTTCAGGATCATGAAAACCTAGTTTTGTCCTGCAGTGTAGAACTGTCAGAACCTCAAGGGGGGAAAAAAAAGTTAAATTTTGACACTCCTTGTTAAAGCATTGTTTCCGAGTCTGCTGTTGAAGTACTGTAAATATTTAGCAGGGTGTGGTTTCTTTTCCTTGTGTTTTTCTGCCATCTTCCCTTGGTTTTGAATTTAAAACATGATGCAATTTTTTGGGGGGGAATGTGTGCATATAAAATTCCTTTAAAACCATCTGTGCTTTCCACTCGGATGTGCATCCTTTTATTTTCCGTAACTGGGAAACATTTGAAAATCCATGCGCTACAGGATGGAATATTTGAGAATATGGCTGGTGCTCTTCTCTTGATCCGTTTGTGGGGGATTAAAGACATTCTCTCCCTACCACACCCCAACATCGTTTCCGCTTTGATTTTGCCTTCCCCCCCACGAAGCACGTCTTAATGTTATGCAACAGACTTTAAGAGAACTCACTTTTTGCATTTGCCACATACTTTTTTTAATGCCCTATATTCATCCTGTAAATATTTTTGTGTAAAATTTGACAGAAAAAAAGTATATTTACTATACTGTAAATACATGTGACAATATATTGTATTATTTTGCTTTTTGTAAAGCAGTTAGTTGCTGTACATGTATAACATAACAAGATTTGATGATCTTTAGTGTTTAGTAACGGTTAATGTATCACCTCCTTCTTCCCCACTGTTGCGTTCTGTCATTTAAAGGAAGCAATGCTGTGTACTATAAACTTAACACCATGTATTATAAACCTTACTACTTCCCATTCCAAGGCTGTTTTGAAAAGTGGATTTTTGTTCCCCTCCCTGTGTCTACAATCCTGCACTCATGTAAGGCAATGCATGTGTGAGCTCTGCAGATTTGAAGATTAATGATTGGGTGACCAGAAGAATCGGTATCTGTGCATACATTTGTATAGACATAGATCATGTAGAGACCATGTTCTCTAATCAGTGTCTTTCCCATCACATACACAGTACCTACATCCTATCATTTTTATAAATAATTCAAGGTGGCAAACAAATACAATACTCCTTCCTCCTCTTTTTTATCCTATGAGGGGGTGTTGGGAAGAGAGACGAAATAGCCAGAGTTACCCAACCAGCTTTCATGCCTCAGGTGGAATTAAAACTCACAGTCTCCTGGTGATTGGCCCAAAGTTGCCCAGCTGGCTTTCATGTCTCAGGTGGGACTAGAACTCACAGTCTCCTGGTGATTGGACCAAAGCTACCCAGCTAGCTTTCATGTCTCAGGTGGGATTAGAACTTAGTCTCCTGATGATTGGCCCAAAGTCGCTCAGCTGGCTTTCATGACTTAGGTGGGACTAGAACTCACAGTCTCCTGGTGATTGGCCCAAAGTCACCCAGCTGACTTTCATGTCTCATATGGGACTAGAACTCACAGTCTCCTGGTGATTGGCCCAAAGTCGCCCAACTGGCTTTGATGTCTCAGATGGGACTAGAACTCACAAGTCTCCTGGTGATTGGCCCAAAATCGCACAGCTGGCTTTCATGTCTCAGATGGGACTAGAACTCAGTCTCCTGGTGATTGGCCCAAAGTCACCCAACTGGTTTTCATGTCTCAGGTGGGATTAGAACTCAGTCTCCTGGTGTTTGGCCCAAAGTCGCCCAACTGGCTTTCATGTCTCAGGTGGGATTAGAACTCACAGTCTTCTGGTGATTGGCCCAAAGTTGCCCATCTGGCTTACATGCCTAAAGCGGAACTAAAACTTTCCGTCTCCTGGGTTCTAGCCTGGTGCCTTAACTGAGGGATTGTTCCATTATTTATCTAATTATTCTAATCCTATCCTCAGCATTTAGGACTGAGATCTGAATTTGAAAGGATTGCATATTTTGATAACAGTAGTAATTATTACTACTACTAAATAACAGTAATTATTTCTGCAACTGGACAACTGCCTATTTCTCATTCAGACAAGGAGTAGAGCTTCTCTCTAGCACCCTTCAGATGTGATAGGAATGTAGAAGTCTCGAAGATACACAGTATTATAATCCCTAACACATCTGGAGGCCACCAGGTTGGGAAGGGTGGATTACGGCCACACGTACTAAAAGATTTGACATCATCAGATTCCATTTATGTATTTTATCACATTTTATTATGCTTAAAAATCACAAGGTAATGAACGTACCTAATATTTGTCTCTCCTGCTATTTTCCCCAGAAGACTGAGGTGGGTTTATGAATTCTGTGATTGATTTCTCCCCTTTCTTTTAAGAATCGTTTATTTTATTTCTTAAATTACTTTTGTTTTTATTGTTAAGCACTCTAAACTCCATTCATGAAATTCAATGGAGAGATGGACTATTTTTTGAGTATTGAAATAAATTCAGGATTAAAAGATAATGAGATACCCTCGGAACTAAGTGTCTGCTGATTTAAGAAGGAAATAGGAAACACTGAAGCTTGTAGACTTCAATTAACACTAGAATTTTCCCTGATGTTTTATGATGCTATTTTTTTTTAAAGGGAGTTGAATGTTCATTCCACTCTTTGTTACAAAGGCTTACAGCGGGGGTCTTCGAACCTGGCCCTTTTGTGACTTATGGACTTCAACTCCCAAATTCCTCAGCCAGGCACACTGGCTGAGGAATTCTGGGAGTTGAAGTCCACACATTCATAAAAGGGGCCAAGTTTGAAGACCCCTGGCTTACAGGGTAACTTACCTGCAGGATTAGCAAACACACCAGTTGTGGAAGATATTGTGGAACGCACTCCATATGCAAAGGATAAGCAGAATTTACCTCTCCAGATGCCTGACTAATAGCACAGCTGCACAAAGTGGTGGGTAGACCAGCGTTTCTCAACCTTGGCCACGTTTAGATGTGTGGACTTCAACTCCCACAATTCCCAAGCCAGCCTTGAATTCCTGGGAGTCAAGTCCACACATCTGAAAGTGGCTAAGGCTGAGAAACAGTAGGATTGTGTTGAGATCTGAAGTTCAGGCTCATTTTTCTCTGAAACTCTTCAACTGGGCATGGTTTTGGGAAACGGGCCTCCAACATATGTCTAGGTGGCCTCTAGCTTAAGTTTCTGGCAGAGATGTCACTCAAGGGATTGGAAAGGTCGAAGCACCTGGTCGTCCTCCCCTTTCCCCCACCATAACGTGCTCGTCACCCGTTCGCGTGTGTGTAGAGTTAAACGTACTTACCGGCTATACGCGTGGGTGGCGAGTACGTTCACTCCCACGTATACACCCACACGAACGGGCGATGAAGGTACCGGACCAAGGTTTCCCCAGTTCCGACGTTAGTGGGCCACAGCCTGGGAGTTGGGGACCCCTGGTCTACATCAGGGCTTTTCAACCAGTGGTATGGGTATCACCTGTGGTACATTGGCACCTGGCAGGTGGTAGCGGGGGAGGGGAATGAGCTGAACTGGTGGCAGCACCGCACAAGCCTGAGCGAGAGATGGCTGGAGCTGCAGGGCGGTCAGGGCTCAGCGGAAGCGCCAGGATCAGCGCTTCTTCAGGACTGTCAGGGCTCAGTGGAAGTGCCAAGATTAGCACCAGGCTCCAGCTGGAGCTCAGCGCTGATCCTGGCACTTCTTCGAAGCATCGATCAGGTGGAATGTTGCAGCATCTCCAGGTTCTCATGATTTACATTCAGATGCTTGGCAACTGATTCATATTTATGACGGTCACAGTGTCCCAGGGTCATATGAAGTGACCCAAACCTGCTGCAACCACCCAGCAGACAGAGGGAATAAAAAACAAACACCCCCACCCCACCCCCGTTGCCAATCCTCAATAGAAATGCTCACAACAATGAAAACCTCGGACAGGAGGAAGAGCGCCGCTGGGTGGGTAGGCAGGTGTCTTGCTCGGCTGTGGCTTGGGGGGCACTTTTTCAGTGCCATTGTAACTTCGAACAGTCACTAAGTGAACTGTTGTAAGTTGAGGACTACCTGTACTTTTATCACTTTTTTGGGGGGTCATCAAGTTTTTGACCCCTTGCTAGGCGACTGGTAGTACTCGGGTGTTGCCATATCCTAAAAGTGGTACAATGGGTGAAAAGGTTGAAAAGCCCTGGTCTACATAACATGTTTAAAGGCAGACTTAATAGGCTCAGCTTTCTGAAAGCCTAGCATGTTGCTGAGAGGAGCCATTGTGATCAGCAATGTATCTGCAACCTCTCAAGTCTACTACAGCATCTTCCAAAGCAGGGATTGGTGATTCCTTCTGAGCAAGATGGATTGATGTTGGGAGACAGATTTAGCAAAGCATTGTATTCTCTATTATCACAAACTGTAGTGCTGCAGTGCCCTCTGGTGGTTGCCAGAGGCCTAGGTCCCTTTTTCTTCTTCACCCTGTCATTTTTTAAAAGAGACATCAGCTTAAGGTTTTTTTAAAAAAAAGTGTACAGCGTTTTAATCATTATGTTGTTAGATCTATTTACAGCGACCACATTTTCTTGGAAAACTAAAGGACAACCCTGAAGAAGGGCAAGTGTGGAAGAAGTCTGTGAGGATTAAAAAGAATCTGCTTGTAACTGCTTTACAAAGGACAATTCAAGAGCAAAACAAAGACAATTAAGTCTACAATTAAAGGACTGCCCTTTATAATAATGGATATAAGAACTGTAGCTATATTGCTAGTTGCTTTATACATAATGCCACAAATGACCATGTTTTTTAAAAGAAATATTAGTTATAATATAATGAAGTTTAATAAGAGATAAGCATACAATATCGACCTCAGTCTTCAACAGAATGTTAATGTCATCCCCAACTGCAGCCAGACTCTTTCTTCAATCTGATATTAGTTAATTAATCAATTAATTATAAGGAGCATATGCTGCCAAGCAACCTCAAGCCTCTGTCTGGCGGAGTTTATTTATTTTTTATCCCATCTTTATTGTTTTTACAAATAACGCAAGGCAACAAACATATCCAATATACGTTCCAGCACAACAACTCTGTGTGGTGAATTGGACTCGGAGACAGCGACTGGCCCAAAGTCACCCAGCTGGCTTTCATGGCTAAAGCAAGACTCGAACTCACGGTCTGCTGCTTTCTAACTTGGTGTCTTAACCACTAGACCAGTGGTGGCGAACCTATAGCATGGGTGCCAGAGGCGGCACTCAGAGCCCTCTCTGTGGGCACGCGCACCGTCGCCCCAGTCCTAGGCCTTCAGCTGGGTTTTATAAAACCTTTATGCTTTAGGCCTCGCCAGTGGCGTAGCGTGGGTTGTCAGCACCCGGGGCAAGGCAAGTAATTTGCGCCCCCCCCTCCACAGTGGGCGGCGACCCGGCGGCTCGGATCGGTTCGCACAGCCAGCACTGCAGAGAGAGTGAGTGAGCCAGGCAGGGGCAGAGAGCTGCGAGTGCGAGCGCGCCCCCCCAGATGTTGCGCCCGGTGCGGTCGGCCCCCCCTGCACCCCCCACGCTATGCCTCTGGCCTCCGCCGCCATGTGGAAAAAAAAAGTTCAATCAATCAGTCAATTTCAACTTGCGGGGAAAAAAAGATCTTGCAAAGTTGGAATTGATTGATTGAACTTTTTAGACCCACCCAGTCTGCTGTTACCACCGCAGGCACGCCCAGCCAATGGGCCACACCCAGCCAATGGGCCACACCCACCCGGCACCCGACGATGCATAAGTGGGTTTTGGGTTGCAGTTTGGGCACTCAGTCTCTAAAAGGTTCGCCATCACTGCACTAGACTAGACCATCCTCTCACCGTCTCGAAAACCAGGTGCGTGTATCGGGTCCCCGTATAAATCTGAAAATGCATGTCGATCTCAACGTCGGTTCGTAGAACAAAACCCTTATACGAATGGTCGGGACCTTCTTCACACTCAGTGGACTCTTCTAGGGGTAAAGAAAAAGTAATAAAGAAAAACGTCGTAAGTCCACTTTCTTATCTAAATTTTCGTCTTGACCAAAGACGTCTACTTGGAAGTCAAATTTTTGCTGAACTGGAATTGGGACTTAATCCTTGGCAGATTAAGCCAACATGGTGGGCACATTTTGAACAGTGACACCTGTGGTGGATGCCCTCAGAAAACGGCTGCCAAGACAACCACCGTTATTTACACTTTTAATGCACTGTGTGACACACACATACCCTGGGATAAGTGAGCTTTTATGAAGTAAATTTTTGGTCTGCAACTAACAAGGAACCTATAGTGGCCCCAAGCTCCTGTAGAGAAAAGCGATGCTGGGGTCCTACAAGTCCTTCAGTGTCTTGTAGGCTGCTAAAATTCAGAAACTGAAGTAATCAGTCAAAACTTTGGAGGTTAATAGAACCCCAATGCAGGACTGAGTTGAACTGGCCACAGCCAATCAAGAAATGGGCTGCTCCAGTCCGGATTCATTGCAACTACCTTTTGTCTCCAAGGTCAGCCCCACATACAGCACATTAACAGTAGTCAAGCCATTATGACTCGGGAGTTGTTTTCCTGCATCATGCTTTTCAGATTGTAAAGCTGTAGACAAGGCCTTTTCCCCCCGCCTCACTTAAGTCAACCTGGGGGGCCTTTTCAGTTGAAGTATGCAATACAAACATGTCGATAGTGATGCTCAGTCATCCAGATAAAGTTGTCTGGAGGTTGAGTCATGGCAAATGGACTTATTTTCTTGTTAGTTTGAGATGTTTCGCTGCTCATCCAAGCAGCTACATCAGACAGAGCAAGCTAGTTAGCCAGAAAGTCATTGGAAACAACTCCACCCGCACCAACCTTAGAGTTCCCCCCCCAATATGAATAATGCAATATTTCTGCAATATGAGCTTTGTAACTTTGGCAGTTCAATTCTCACTGGCTCAAGGTTGACTCAGCCTTCCATCCTTCCACGTTTGGTAAAATGAGGATCCAGATTGTTGAGGCCAAGATGCCGACTCTGTATAAAATGCTTAGAGAAGGCTGTAAAACACTGTGAAGCAGCATATAAGTCTAAGTGCTGTTGTATTGCTATTGTAAGTGCATAACCAACACAATAGAACAGGGGTGGGGAACTATGTCCCTTTCATGACCTGTGGTCTTCAACCATGACTGGCTCAGGAATTCTGGGAGTTGAAGTCCACATAGAAGAGGGAGTCAAGCTATTCTCCAAAGCACCTGAAGGCAGGACAAGAAGCAACGGATGGAAACTAATCAAGGAGAGAAGAAACCTAGAACTGAGGAGAAACTTCCTGACAGAACAATTAACCAGTGGAACAACCTGCCTCCAGAAGCGGTGAATGCTCCAACACTGGAAGCTTTTAAGAAGAGACTGGACAGCCATTTGTCTGAAATGGTATAGGGTTTCCTGCCTGAGTAGGGGGTTGGACTAGATGACCTCTAAGGTCCCTTCCAACTTTATTGTTGTTGTTGTTATTATTATGTCATAAAGGCGCCATTGTTCCCCACCCCTGCCATAGCAGCTGGATCTTCCCATCGTTCGGCTGAGCCATACCCATTAGGGATGCTGACAGATCTCTGCAGTTTCAGACAGTTTGTCTTCTACCACCAGCTACACCCTATTCAGGAGCACCTCTTGTCAGATAAAATCTCCATCAGCTCCTGGTGTCTTTACAGACACATCCACGTTGGTTCCTTGGCAGGCGTGCAAACACGATTTGCTATCGCACTCTTACAGAAGCAAAGGAGACCATTTTAATTTACAAAAGAGTTGATGGCACACATTTCCCAGCTTGCCCTGGGGAAGGACCTCTCTACGATTCTGTCTGTTTGGCTTTGACCTGTCTGAACAAGCGTGTTTCTTTTTTCTTTCCCCAGCCAGCAGTTGTGATCAAAAGTGGCTGACTTTTAAAAAAAAAATAAATCTCAGGGCGAGCCAGTAAGAGTTGCCTTGTGGTGAGATGTGCCGGAGATAACTTTAATTAATTAATTAATAAAAAAGCTGGGATGGAAGAAATTCAGATGTGAGTCTCACCACACATATACCCCAACTGGAAAGACTGACTCAAATACGAGGTTTTGTTCTTCCTGTCAAGCTGTTAACAGACAGAAGCAAAATATTATTTATTTGTCGCATTTAACTGCCATGATTTCTCCGTCTTCCTTCATAGTATCCCAGCAGCAATAACTCTGCAAGGTAAGGGCTGCCACAAAGAAGAAGGGGTCAGGTTGTTCACCAGAGCACCAGAGGGAAGGATGAGAAACAATGGTTGGAAGCTGATCAAAGAAAGAAGCAACCTGGAATTAAGGAGAAACTTCCTGACATTGAGGACAATCAACCAGTGGAACAGCTTACCCCCAGAAATAGTGGGCACTCCATCACTGGAAGTTTTTTAAAAAAGACTGGACAATCACCTGTCTGAGATGGTATAGGTTCTCCTGCTTGAGCAGGGGGCTGGACTAGAAGACCACCAAGGTCCCTTCCAACTCCTATTCTATTCTATTCTATTCTATTCTATTCTATTCTGTTCTGTTCTATTCGATACTATTCAGTTGGGCAGAGAAGACGACGGACTCAAAGTTTTTCAGGGGCTCTCTGATCAAGAAGAGACTTGAAAAGGAGAGTGAGGTTCTCCAATACAAATAAAGTGAAAGGCACCTCTTTAGTGATGAAAGACAGTAGTCCTCGACTTATGACAGGTCACTTAGCAACTGTTCAAAGTTACAATGGGCCTTCCTTGGGGTAGTTACGGTGTAGATTCAAAGTTCTGACAGCCAACTGCCATGTTTCCACCCCCCACCAGCAATCACATGATTACACTGCAGTCTCTCAGCATTTACAGACATCTGTCGCATCATAGGACTGTTTTGCCAAAAACCGCGATTTACTTCAGATTTTCAGCAAAACTGGGCTCATAGGGAACCATTGGTTTGCTTAATGACCACATCATTCATTTAACAAACATCACAAAAAAGGTCGTAAAATCAGGTTGGTCACATGGGTGACACGATTTATGACCATCACGAGTTAGGTAGGGTTCCATTAACTCAATCAGAATGGAGCTGGAAGGGACCTTGGAGGGTCATTTAGTCCAGCCCCCTGCTCAAGCAGGAGACCCTATACCATTTCAGACAGATGGCTGTCCAGTCTCTTTCTGAAAGCCTCCATTGATGAAGACTACTTGTAAATTGGGAATTTCTGTGTGGTCAAATCTGTTTCTTTGCCTGCAGATTTCTTTAATCATGATTAGATTAAATTAGCAATTCTCAAAGTGTGGCCTGGGAAACCCTGAGGGTCCCTGACAATCTTTTAGGAAGTCCACAGTGTCACACATTTTTAAATTTCTCAGTTTTAATTTCTAATACAGTCAGTCTAATACTGGTGTGATCCATATAAACCAAAAAGCTCATTGGAGTCCTCAGTCAATTTTAAGAATGGGAAGATCCTGAAACCAAAATGTTTGAACTGCAAACCAACCCAACAGCCTTACTTCACTCTAGCATGTTAAGTCAGAAAAGGAAATCAAGTTTAATATAAACTAAGGTCAATAGACAGCCTAACGTGTTTAAGTGTATTGTTTGAATACAGAACATTTCCTAAATCAGGGTTTCTCCATTGTGGGCCCCATCCCAGAATCTCAGTTGAGGTACGTAATTTTAGACAGCCGTTCAAGAGGAGCCGTTTTGAAGAGTCTTCAAGTTTTAATTTGCTGCCAAGTAGATGAGGGTTGGCATCTGGGGTATCTTTATTAATACTTTATCACCCTATTAACATTACTGCTTCTGGTTTATTGATTTTATGTTGTTTTAGATTTTATTGGATGTTCTGTTTGGTTTTTTTTTTGCACTACATGGTGTTGTAAATCAGCTCAGTTTGGCAGGATATCAATATCTTTCCCAAACAAGCAAATAAATAAAACCAAAACAGCAGCTGAAAGATTTCAGGGATGACTGTCTCCATTACTTGTGAGCAAATGAATTGCCAGATACTGAATTGGGAACCAGGGTGGATAATGCAGGAAAAGGACTTGGTCCAGTGGTGCATGCGTGCCAAGGTGGCACTCAAAGACCTCTCTGTAGGCATGCACGCCGTTGCCCCAGCCCTGCCTCCCCCCGCAGCCCCCTCACCAGCAGCCCCCCTGGAGGAGAGTTGCCCCCGAGTGCGGCCCACGTGGAGCAGCGCAGCCAAGGACAATGGCAGCTGGGCAGCAGAGACAAGACTCCACCCTCGCCCCCCATCACGCGCAGTTGATGCTGCAGAGCATGGGCGGAGGGCGTGGCTGCCATGCCGCTGCTGGGCTGCCTGGGCGATCTGCAGCAGGCCGTGAAGGCGGTGGGTGGCCCTGCGGGCGTGGTGTAGGAGCGTGGGGCAGAGGAGCGAGGCAGGCGGGGCAGGGGCGGGGCCTGTTTTTGGGCACTCAGTCTCTGAAAGGTTTGCCATCACTGATTTAGTCCTTCCAATGTGAAGCGTCAATGGCTACCTTTAGTGTTAACCCAAAATACTTATTTTGGTTATTTCTGCTTTAGTGTGCTGGATGAAGCAATCCTTTGGTGTGCAAAAACATGGTATCCAAAATAGCAGTAGCATGTGGCAAAGCTAGCTGAACATCATACTTACCCTGTGAGACCCTGTTTCTGCCCCACTTTACGACTTTTCTTGCCATTGTTAAGTGAATCACTGCAGTTAAGTTAGTAACACAGTTGTTAAATGACTCTGGATTCCCCACTGACTTTGTTTGTCAGAAGGTCACAAATCATGATCACGTGACCCCGGGACACTGTGACCATCATAAAACATGAACCAGTTGCCAAGGGTCCGAATTTCAGTCATGTGACCACAACGATGCTGCAAAGGCTGTGGGGGAAACGGTCACAGGTCACTTTTTTCAGTGCCATTGTCACTTTGAATGGTCACTAAACGAACGGTTGTAACATCTTTGCTCCACAAAATGCACTGGGTGACAGTTTGCTTCCGCATCCAATTCCAGGTGTTGGTTATCACCTATAAAGCCCTACATGGAGTAATGGGATTCAAATATGTGAACAACCGGTTCTCTGTGTGGATGCCACTTCCGGAAGTCCATTCTGGGCCTGGGCAACCAAAAATTAGCTACCGGTTCTGCCGAAGTGGTGCGAACCGGCTGAATCCCACCACTGCATAGGGTCAGGCTACCTAAGGAACTGGCTTTGCCCCATGGCATCAGCCCATCCCACCCAAATCAGGCAGGGAAGATATGCTGCCATTGGTCAAAAAATTCAGACTGACAGAGTCAAGGAAGAGAGTCTTCTCTGCCATTCCCCTTGCATTATGGACCATGAGGCTGGCCTCCACTCTCCCGGCCTTCTGCAAAGGGGTCAGAACTTGGCTGTGCAGCCTTGTTGGGGGGGGGCACAGAGGACCATACAATGGTGGGGCTGGCTGGACCTATAAGAACTACCCCCCCACCTGCATTAACTATTAGTAAATGGCCATCTTGGATTTTTTAAATCTTTTTGAAATTTTATAATGCTATATTTTACAATTTAAAAATCCTCAATTAATTTTAATATTTTAATGCTAATTTTATAAGTTGTTTATATNGAGTTCCCTAACCTTTCCAGCTTCGTGGACCAGCAGGAGGGGAAAGGGGGTGGTATTGCACGAGCAGTGGGCAAGCGCACACACATCTCAATTTGCATGAATGGCCGATATGCGCACCCACCGCTCATGCAAGTGAGGGTGCATATGTGGGTGTGCTTGCCCGCTACTTCCATGGCCTGGTTCCAAAGGGGTCAAGGCTTGTTAGTGGGCCACAGCCTGGGAGTTGGGGACCCCTGGTCTACATCAGGGCTTTTCAACCAGTGGTACGGGTACCACCTGTGGTACATTGGCACCTGGCAGGTGGTACGCAACCATCCTAGAAAAGTGGTAGCGGGGGAGGAGAATGAGCTGAACCGGTGGCAGCACCGCACAAGCCTGAGCGAGAGATGGCTGGAGCTGCAGGGCGGTCAAGGCTCAGCGGAAGCGCCAGGATCAGCGCTTCTTCAGGACTGTCAGGGCTCAGTGGAAGTGCCAAGATTAGCACCAGGCTCCAGCTGGAGCTCAGCGCTGATCCTGGCACTTCTTCGAAGCATCGATCAGCTGGAATGTTGCAGCATCTCCAGGTTCTTATGATTTACATTCAGATGCTTGGCAACTGATTCATATTTATGACGGTCACAGTGTCCCAGGGTCATGTGAAGTGACCCAAACCTGCTGCAACCACCCAGCAGACAGAGGGAATAAAAAACAAACACCCCCACCCCACCCCCGTTGCCAATCCTCAATAGAAATGCTCACAACAATGAAAACCTCGGACAGGAGGAAGAGCGCCGCTGGGTGGGTAGGCAGGTGTCTTGCTCGGCTGTGGCTTGGGGGGCACTTTTTCAGTGCCATTGTAACTTCGAACAGTCACTAAGTGAACTGTTGTAAGTTGAGGACTACCTGTACTTTTATCACTTTTTTGGGGGGTCATCAAGTTTTTGACCCCTTGCTAGGCGACTGGTGGTACTCGGATGTTGCCATATCGTAAAAGTGGTACAATGGGTGAAAAGGTTGAAAAGCCCTGGTCTACATAACATGTTTAAAGACAGACTTAATAGGCTCAGCTTTCTGAAAGCCTAGCATGTTGCTGAGAGGAGCCATTGTGATCAGCAATGTATCTGCAACCTCTCAAGTCTACTACAGCATCTTCCAAAGCAGGGATTGGTGATTCCTTCTGAGCAAGATGGATTGATGTTGGGAGACAGATTTAGCAAAGCATTGTATTCTCTATTATCACAAACTGTAGTGCTGCAGTGCCCTCTGCTGGTTGCCAGAGGCCTAGGTCCCTTTTTCTTCTTCACCCTGTCATTTTTTAAAAGAGACATCAGCTTAAGGTTTTTTAAAAAAAAGTGTACAGCGTTTTAATCATTATGTTGTTAGATCTATATACAGCGACCACATTTTCTTGGAAAACTAAAGGACAACCCTGAAGAAGGGCAAGTGTGGAAGAAGTCTGTGAGGATTAAAAAGAATCTGCTTGTAACAGCTTTACAAAGGACAATTCAAGAGCAAAACAAAGAAAATTAAGTCTAAATAAAGGACTGCCCTTTATAATAATGGATATAAGAACTGTAGCTATATTGCTAGTTGCTTTATACATAATGCCACAAATGACCATGGTTTTTTAAAAGAAATATTAGTTATAATATAATGATGTTTAATGAGAGACAAGCATACAGTATCGACCTCAGTCTCCAACAGAATGTTAATGTCACCCCCAACTGCAGCCAGACTTTCTTCAATCTGATATTAGTTAATTAATCAATTAATTATAAGGAGCATATGCTGCCAAGCAACCTCAAGCCTCTGTCTTGCGGAGTTTATTTATTTTTTATCCCATCTTTATTGTTTTTACAAATAACGCAAGGCAACAAACATATTCAATATACGTTCCAGCACAACAACTCTGTGTGGTGAATTGGACTCGGAGACAGCGACTGGCCCAAAGTCACCCAGCTGGCTTTCATGGCTAAAGCAAGACTCGAACTCACGGTCTGCTGCTTTCTAACTTGGTGTCTTAACCACTAGACCAGTGGTGGCGAACCTATAGCACGGGTGCCAGAGGCGGCACTCAGAGCCCTCTCTGTGGGCACGCGCACCGTCGCCCCAGTCCTAGGCCTTCAGCTGGGTTTTATAAAACCTTTATGCTTTAGGCCTCGCCAGTGGCGTAGCGTGGGTTGTCAGCACCCGGGGCAAGGCAAGTAATTTGCGCCCCCCCCCCTCCACAGTGGGCGGCGACCCGGCGGCTCAGATCGGTTCGCACAGCCAGCACTGCAGAGAGAGTGAGTGAGCCAGGCAGGGGCAGAGAGCTGCGAGGGCGAGCGCGCCCCCCCCG
>NW_015388963.1:146346-150173 GCF_001527695.2 Protobothrops mucrosquamatus
ATATAAACCCCAATAAAAACCGAATTAAAAACCAAATATTGACGGCTGTGTTTCCAATTAAAATTGCTGTTAAAATCATCCCTACCTAAAATCCTCCCTAGGTCAGGCCCGCTTGCTGGAAAAGCCATGTCTTGAGGGCGCGGCGGAAAGTAAGGAGATCCGGAATCATCCGGATCTCGGGGGGCAGTTCGTTCCAGAGACCAAAGACGTCTACTTGGAAGTCAAATTCTTGCTGAACTGGAATTGGGACTTAATCCTTGGCGGATTAAGCCAACATGGTGGGCACATTTTGAACAGTGACACCTGTGGTGGATGCCCTCAGAAAACGGCTGCCAAGACAACCACCGTTATTTACACTTTTAATGCACTGTGTGACACACACATACCCTGGGATAAGTGAGCTTTTATGAAGTAAATTTTTGGTCTGCAACTAACAAGGAACCTATAGTGGCCCCAAGCTCCTGTAGAGGAAAGCGATGCTGGGGTCCTGGGAGTCCTTCAGTGTCTTGTAGGCTGCTAAAGTTCAGAAAATGAAGTAATCAGTCAAAACTTTGGAGGTTAATAGGAACCCCAATGCAGGACTGAGTTGAACTGGCCACAGCCAGTCAAGAAATGGGCTGCTCCAGTCCGGATTCATTGCAACTTCCTTTTGTCTCCAAGGACAGCCCCACATACAGCACATTAACAGTAGTCAAGCCATTATGACTCAGGAGTTGTTTTCCTGCATCATGCTTTTCAGATTGTAAAGCTGTAGACAAGGCCTTTCCCCCCCCCCTCACTTAAGTCAACCTGGGGTCCTTTTCAGTTGAAGTATGCAATACGAACATGTCGATAGTGATGCTCAGTCATCCAGATAAAGTTGTCTGGAGGTTGAGTCATGGCAAATGGACTTATTTTCTTGTTAGTTTGAGATGTTTCGCTGCTCATCCAAGCAGCTACATCAGACAGAGCAAACTAGTTAGCCAGAAAGTCATTGGAAACAACTCCACCCGCACCAACCTTAGAGTTCCCCCCCCCCAAAAAAAAAATGAATAATGCAATATTTCTGCAATATGAGCTTTGTAACTTTGACAGTTCAATTCTCATTGGCTCAAGGTTGACTCAGCCTTCCATCCTTCCAAGTTTGGTAAAATGAGGATCCAGATTGTTGAGGCCAAGATGCCGACTCTGTAAAATGCTTAGAGAGGGCTGTAAAACACTGTGAAGCAGTATATAAGTCTAAGTGCTATTGTATTGCTATTGTAAGTGCATAACCAACACAAAAGAACAGGGGTGGGGAACTATGTCCCTTTCATGACCTGTGGTCTTCAACCATGACTGGCTCAGGAATTCTGGGAGTTGAAGTCCACATAGAAGAGGGAGTCAAGCTATTCTCCAAAGCGCCTGAAGGCAGGACAAGAAGCAACGGATGGAAACTACCGTAATCAAGGAGAGAAGAAACCTAGAACTGAGGAGAAACTTCCTGACAGTTAGAACAATTAACCAGTGGAACAACCTGCCTCCAGAAGCGGTGAATGCTTCAACACTGGAAGTTTTTAAGAAGAGACTGGACAGCTATTTGTCTGAAATGGTATAGGGTTTCCTGCCTGAGTAGGGGGTTGGACTAGATGACCTCTAAGGTCCCTTCCAACTTTATTATTATTATTATTATTATTATTATTATTATTATTGTTGTTGTTGTTGTTGTTGTTGTTGTTGTTGTTTTGTTGTTGTTGTTGTTGTTGTTGTTATGTCATAAAGGCACCATTGTTCCTCACCCCTGCCATAGCAGCTGGATCTTCCCATCGTTCAGCTGAGCCATACCCATTAGGGATGCTGACAGATCTCTGCAGTTTCAGACAGTTTGTCTTCTACCACCAGCTACACCCTATTCAGGAGCACCTCTTGTCAGATAAAATCTCCATCAGCTCCTGGTGTCTTTACAGACACATACATGTTGGTTCCTTGGCAGGCGTGCAAACACGATTTGCTATCGCACTCTTACAGAAGCAAAGGAGACCATTTTAATTTACAAAAGAGTTGCTGGCACACATTTCCCAGCGTGCCCTGGGGAAGGACCTCTCTACGATTCTGCCTGTTTGGCTTTGACCTGTCTGAACAAGCGTGTTTCTTATTTATTTTTTTTTTCCCCAGCCAGCAGTTGTGATCAAAAGTGGCTGACTTTTAAAAAAAAATAAATCTCAGGGCGAGCCAGTAAGAGTTGCCTTGTGGTGAGATGTGCCGGAGATACCGTAACTTTAATTAATTAATTAATAAAAAAAGCTGGGATGGAAGAAATTCAGATGTGAGTCTCACCACACGTATACCCCAACTGGAAAGACTGACTCAAATACGAGGTTTTGTTCTTCCTGTCAAGCTGTTAACAGACAGAAGCAAAATATTATTTATTTGTCGCATTTAACTGCCACGATTTCTCCGTCTTCCTTCATAGTATCCCAGCAGCAATAACTCTGCAAGGTAAGGGCTGCCACAAAGAAGAAGGGGTCAGGTTGTTCACCAGAGCACCAGAGGGAAGGATGAGAAACAATGGTTGGAAGCTGATCAAAGAAAGAAGCAATCTGGAATTAAGGAGAAACTTCCTGACAGTGAGGACAATCAACTAGTGGAACAGCTTACCCCCAGAAATAGTGGGCACTCCATCACTGGAAGTTTTTTTTAAAAAGACTGGACAATCACCTGTCTGAGATGGTATAGGTTCTCCTGCTTGAGCAGGGGGCTGGACTAGAAGACCACCAAGGTCCCGTCCAACTCCTATTCTATTCTGTTCTGTTCTGTTCGATACTATTCGGTTGGGCAGAGAAGACGACAGACTCAAAGTTTTTCAGGGGCTCTCTGATCAAGAAGAGACTTGAAAAGGAGAGTGAGGTTCCCCAATACAAATAAGTGAAAGACACCTCTTTAGTGATGAAAGACAGTAGTCCTCGACTTATGACGGGTCACTTAGCAACTGTTCAAAGTTACAATGGGCCTTCCTTGGGGTAGTTACGGTGTAGATTCAAAGTTCTGACAGCCAACTGCCATGTTTCCTCCCCCCCCAGCAATCACATGATTACACTGCAGTCTCTCAGCAAGCATTTACAGACATCTGTCGCATCATAGGACTGTTTTGCCAAAAACCGCGATTTACTTCAGATTTTCAGCAAAACTGGGCTCATAGGGAACCATTGGTTTGCTTAATGACCACATCATTCATTTAACAACCATCACAAAAAAGGTCGTAAAATCAGGTTGGTCACATGGGTGACACGATTTATGACCATCACGAGTTAGGTAGGGTTCCATTAACTCAATCAGAATGGAGCTGGAAGGGACCTTGGAGGGTCATTTAGTCCAGCCCCCTGCTCAAGCAGGAGACCCTATACCATTTCAGACAGATGGCTGTCCAGTCTCTTTCTGAAAGCCTCCATTGATGAAGACTACTTGCAAATTGGGAATTTCTGTGTGGTCAAATCTGTTTCTTTGCCTGCAGATTTCTTTAATCATGATTAGATTAAATTAGCAATTCTCAAAGTGTGGCCTGGGAAACCCTGAGGGTCCCTGACAATCTTTTAGGAAGTCCACAGTGTCACACATTTTTAAATATCTCAGTTTTAATTTCTATTGCAACGCTCTCTACATGGGGCTCCCCTTGAGGTGCACCCGGAGGCTCCAGCTAGTTCAGAATGCGGCCGCGCGGGGGATCCTGGGGGCCTCTAGATACTCCCATGTAACACCTCTCCTGCGCGAGCTGCACTGGCTGCCTGTGGCCTTCCGGGTGCACTTCAAGGTGTTAGTAACAACCTTTAAAGCGCTCCGTGGCAATGGACCTAGGTATTTGCAAGACCGCC
>NW_015388963.1:150686-153237 GCF_001527695.2 Protobothrops mucrosquamatus
GGGGGAGAGCCTTCTCTGTGGCAGCTCCTGCCCTCTGGAATGACCTACCCCCCGACCTACGTACAGTTGCGGACCTGCGCCTTTTTCGCCGAGCCCTGAAGGCCCATCTATTCCGTGCGGCCGGCCTGGCGTAGTTTGATTATGTTTCAGTGGGGGTTTTTGTATGGGTGTGTTTTTAGAACAGGCCTGTTATTTAATTTGATTTTAGACAGAAATTTGTGTATATTTATTGTGGTTTTTATTATCGCCTGTTCACCGCCCTGAGTCCCGTAAGGGAGATAGGGCGGTATATAAATTCAATAAATAAATAAATAAATAAATAAATAATACAGTCAGTATCACTGGTGTGATCCATATAAACCAAAAAGCTCATTGGAGTCCTCAGTCAATTTTAAGAATGGGAAGATCCTGAAACCAAAATGTTTGAACTGCAAACCAACCCAACAGCCTTACTTCACTCTAGCATGTTAAGTCAGAAAAGGAAATCAAGTTTAATATAAACTAAGGTCAATAGACAGCCTAACGTGTTTAAGTGTATTGTTTGAATACAGAACATTTCCTAAATCAGGGTTTCTCCCTTGTGGGCCCCATCCCAGAATCTCAGTTGAGGTACGTAATTTTAGACAGCCGTTCAAGAGGAGCTGTTTTGAAGAGTCTTCAAGTTTTAATTTGCTGCCAAGTAGATGAGGGTTGGCATCTGGGGTATCTTTATTAATACTTTATCGCCCTATTAACATTACTGCTTCTGGTTTATTGATTTTATGTTGTTTTAGATTTTATTGGATGTTCTGTTTGGTTTTTTTTTTGCACTACATGGTGTTGTAAATCAGCTCAGTTTGGCAGGATATCAATATCTTTCCCAAACAAGCAAATAAATAAAACCAAAACAGCAGCTGAAAGATTTCAGGGATGACTGTCTCCATTAATTGTGAGCAAATGAATTGCCAGATACTGAATTGGGACCCAGGGTGGATAATGCAGGAAAAGGACTTGGTCCACTGGTGGTGAACCTATGGCACGCGTGCCAAGGCGGCACTCAGAGACCTCTCTGTGGGCATGCACGCCGTTGCCCCAGCTCTGCCTCCCCCCACAGCCCCCTCACCAGCAGCCCCCCTGGAGGAGAGTTGCCCCCGAGTGCGGCCCACATGGAGCAGCGCAGCCAAGGACGATGGCAGCTGGGCAGCAGAGACAAGACTCCACCCTCGCGCCCCATCATGCGCAGTTGATGCTGCAGAGCACGGGCGGAGGTCGTGGCTGCCATGCCGCTGCTGGGCTGCCTGGGCGATCTGCAGCAGGCCGTGAAGGCGGTGGGTGGCCCTGGGGGCGTGGCGTAGGAGCGTGGGGCAGAGGAGCGAGGCAGGCGGGGCAGGGGCGGGGCCTGTTTTTGGGCACTCAGTCTCTGAAAGGTTTGCCATCACTGATTTAGTCCTTCCAATGTGAAGAGTCAATGGCTACCTTTAGTGTTAACCCAAAATACTTATTTTGGTTATTTCTGCTTTAGTGTGCTGGATGAAGCAATCCTTTGGTGTGCAAAAACATGGTATCCAAAATAGCAGTTTCATGTGGCAAAGCTAGCTGAACATCATACTTATCCTGTGAGACCCTGTTTCTGCCCCACTTTACAACTTTTCTTGCCATTGTTAAGTGAATCACTGCAGTTAAGTTAGTAACACAGTTGTTAAATGACTCTGGATTCCCCACTGACTTTGTTTGTCAGAAGGTCACAAATCATGATCACGTGACCCTGGGACAACGTCATAAAACATGAACCAGTTGCCAAGGGTCCGAATTTCAGTCATGTGACCACAACGATGCTGCAAAGGCTGTGGGGGAAACGGTCACAGGTCACTTTTTTCAGTGCCATTGTCACTTTGAATGGTCGCTAAACGAACGGTTGTAACATCTTTGCTCCACAAAATGCACTGGGTGACAGTTTGCTTCCGCATCCAATTCCAGGTGTTGGTTATCACCTATAAAGCCTTACATGGAGTAGTGGGATTCAAATATGTGAACAACCGGTTCTCTGTGTGGATGCCACTTCCGGACGTCCGTTCTGGGCCTGGGCAACAAAAAATTAGCTACCGGTTCTGCTGAAGTGGTGCGAACTGGCTGAATCCCACCACTGCGTAGGGTCAGGCTACCTAAGGAACTGGCTTTGCCCCATGGCATCAGCCCATCCCACCCAAATCAGGCAGGGAAGATATGCTGCCATTGGTCAAAAAATTCAGACTGGCAGGGTCAAGGAAGAGAGTCTTCTCTGCCATTCCCCTTGCATTATGGACCATGAGGCTGGCCTCCACTCTCCCGGCCTTCTGCAAAGGGGTCAGAACTTGGCTGTGCAGCCTTGTTGGGGGGGGGGGGCACAGAGGACCATACAATGGTGGGGCTGGCTGGACCTATAAGAACTACCCCCCCACCTGCATTAACTATTAGTAAATGGCCATCTTGGATTTTTTAAATCTTTTTGAAATTTTATAATGCTATATTTTACAATTTAAAAATCCTCAATTAATTTTAATATTTTAATGCTAATTTTATAAGTTGTTTATAT
>NW_015388963.1:154081-180630 GCF_001527695.2 Protobothrops mucrosquamatus
GGGGGGGGGCACAGAGGACCATACAATGGTGGGGCTGGCTGGACCTATAAGAACTACCCCCCCACCTGCATTAACTATTAGTAAATGGCCATCTTGGATTTTTTAAATCTTTTTGAAATTTTATAATGCTATATTTTACAATTTAAAAATCCTCAATTAATTTTAATATTTTAATGCTAATTTTATAAGTTGTTTATATATTGATTACATTGTACATCATCCAGAGGCCCTTTCTGAGGGAGAGTCAATATTATAAAATAGGGCATAGAGCACAAACTTGCTTTCACAAACTTCACAAGTTAAAATTTTACAGCCTTTTCTTTTGTATAGCTCTATGCCAGTGTTTCTCAACCTCAATAACTGTAAGATGTGTGGCCTTCAACTCCCAGAATTCTCTTCTATGCTGAGGAATTCTGGGAGTTGAAGTCCACATATTTTAAAAGTTGTTAAGATTGAGGAACACTGGCTTAAAGCTGCAGTACATGAAAGAAAAAGCAGTAAAATAAGACACACAGTACATAATATTTTAGGCATAGATAATTAAGCAAAGTAAGAAACAAAGCAGCCATTACATATTTAACTAAGACATATTTAACTAAGAGGGAAAATGAAATACTTATCTTGAACAAAAGAGATCCGAACTTCAAATTTCTACTACAGGGAGTCCTCAATTTACAACAGCTTGGTTACTGACTCTTCGAAGTTACAACAGCACTAAAAAAAAGTGATTTATGACCATTTTTTAGATGTATAACTGTTGCAGCAACCCCCATGGTCATATGATCAAAATTCAGATGCTTGCAACTGAATCTTATTTATGACGGTTGCAGTGTCCTGTGATCACCTTTTGTGACCTTTTGAGAAGCAAACTCAATAGGGAGGCCATTCACTTAACACAGTGTTACTAACTTAACAACTGCAGTGAGTCACTTAACAATTGTGGCAAGAAAGGTCGTAAAATGGGGCAAAATTCACTTAACAATTGTCTTGCTTAGTAAGAGAAATCTTGGGCTCAATTGTGGTTGTAAGTCGAGGACTAATTGTATTTGGTCTGGAAAGAATTTGAGAATCCCAGTTCAGCTAGTTTTCCTTACTTTGTTATTCCTCCCAACCTCATGAAATCTTGGAAAGAAATTATGTCCAAGTAGTCGTCTTTAGTGGCCACAATTGGGACTGGCAACTTGGTTGTTGAACGAAGTGCTCACTAAGTGAAGTTGTGACTATGTTTACTTCAGCTTTCTTTTTTTATTTTATAAAATTTTATTGATTATTTTTTAACAGAATTCAATAGTAATCATTCAACAAAACGTGTTGTCTGAGTATCTTGTTCACTAATACAAATTAAATTCCTAGTCCCTAAATCTTTTCTCTAACCATTGATAAAATAAGTCCGAAGTTTGAAAATATTCTGTTTCTTCTTTTTCTTTCTACTTTAAAATAAGTCTGTCCATTTCTGCACAGTGTAGTATTTTTTTTAATTATTTCTTCTTCTGGTGGCGTTTCTTCATTCTTCAGTATTGTGCAAATATAACTCTTGCTGCTGTTATCACATGTAAAATCAAATATGTACTTTGCTTATCAGGTTTTTTTGGCATTATACCTAATAAAAAAAAATCAGGTTTATAGTCATGTGTTTCTCTAACATTTTTTCTAACCAAGTGTGAATTTTTGCCAATATCTCCTTGCTTTAACACATGTCCACCACATATGATAATAAGTACCTGGTTTATGCTTACATTTCCAACATTTCTCTGACATATTTTTAAACATTTTTGCTAATCTTGTTGGTGGCAAGTGCCAACTATAAAACATTTTGTATAGGTTTTCTTTATAGGAGGCTGACATTGTCAATTTATAGTTTCTTTCCCACAAACTTTGCCACTTCTCTAAGTCTATTTTATATCCAAAATTCTTTGCCCATACTATCATTGTTTCTTTTACCTGTTCATCTTCCATTTTCAGATTTAATAAGAAATTGTACATTTTTTAAATTAACTTTCATCAGAAGTTAGTAATGTCTGGTCAAACATAATCTGCTCTTTGTAAAATCCATCTTTTGCATTTGTAAATGTGACCACCATGTTAAATCGATGCCCTGATTTTCCATCTCTTGTCTAGATTTTAAGTTCTCTTCAGAATTCAGCTTTCTTTTGCTTTACAGAATGGTTAAGGCATGTATGTGAGGTGTGGGTGCAAAGTTATTTTTCCATCACCATCATAATTGTCAATATTTGCAAAATGAGGCAGTCGCTAAACATGGACTATGTGTAAATCTTATCAGCAAGATTAGAGGCAGATATCAAGTTTACCATATAGATTTAGGACTTTATAGACTTACAGGGTCAAGATGAACTTGGCACATTAGCAATGGAAGACCCTAAACCAATAAAAGTTTGAATAGAAAAAAAAAGCAATGGAAGACCCCAAAGGTCAGCTAGGAGCAGCAAGGCCTGCCAGGCACCGAGTGGTTGTGACTTTGTGTTGTAGGAGCTGGCCGGAGTATGGGGCTTGAGGCAGCACTCAGTCGTGGTGGGTCTGAAGTAGAAGCCCCTGGTTGGTGGTGGCTGGATGAGCCTGAAGACCCTAGGCTTCCATTTCAACCCACCACCACCTAGGAGTGCCATTGTGCAGGGCAGACAAAAGGGCAGAGATGGGGAGAGGTGGGTGGTATTGAAGCACCTCTGCAGTTATAAATGTAGCAGACTGTTAAGCACCCTAATTTTAATCATATGACTGCCGGGGCACTGCAGCAGCCATAACTTTGGGGACTGTACCATTTGTTCAGCACCTCTACAACTTCAAATGTTTGCTGAATGAATCGTCATAAATGGAGGACTATTTGTATTTACTCTGTATAGTCTCAAAGTGTAATTTGTAATTCTGTTTGTGAGTTGGCTTTTAAAAATATACATTTTTATTTTCAAGTTTCTGTTTTCAAGTTCGGTGCTTTCATAACCTGGGCATAAATCAGACTTAAAAGTAGCTGAACCTGTGGGATTTTTGATGCTGAATTAAATGAGATTCCTAGATAAATTCAGGCAGGATTCCTGTCTTTGGTTACAATCTGTTTCTCAGTCTTTCATTTCAGGTCCTACCGATTATGCTGGCAAAGCAGGGTCCTATTCAGATGGAAGCATGAAAGGACCTCTTTTTCCAAAAAGACCACATATATTCATCATTGGTGATCAGGCTTGTTTAAAATTCAAGGGCTTACCCTGTGCCCCACTTATACGGCCAATTACTGAGAGCTACTGCTCCACCACCCAAGAACCCTGTAAGGTAGACCAGGCTAAGAAAGAGCGACCTGTTCAAAGGTTTTACAAGATCCACATTAAAAGATGCAATTTAATAATAATAATAATAATAATAATAATAATAATAATAATAATAATAATAATAATAATAATAATAATAATAAAGTTGGAAGGGACCTTGGAGGTCATCTAGTCCAACCCCCTGCTCAGGCAGGAAACCCTATACCATTTCGGACAAATGGCTGTCCAGTTTCTTCTTAAAAACTTCCAGTGTTGGAGCATTCACCGCTTCTGGAGGCAGGTTGTTCCACTGGTTAACTGTTCTAACTGTCAGGAAGTTTCTCCTTAGTTCTAGGTTGCTTCTCTCTTTGGTTAGTTTCCCTCCGTTGCTCCTTGTCCTGCCTTCAGGCGCTTTGGAGAATAGCTTGACTCCCTCTTCTTTGTGGCAGCCCCTGAGATATTGGAAGACTGCTATCATGTCCCCACTCGTCCTTCTCTTCGTTAAACTAGACATACCCAATTCCAGCAACCGTTCCTTATATGTTTTAGCCTCCAGTCCCCCAATCATCTTTGTTGATTTAGCCGTAGAGAGAAAGAAAGTGCTTTTTCTTTAAAACTGCCATTAGCCTGTTTTTGACTTTGTACAATTTTATTCTGTTTTAGACTTGCACGGGTTTTTGGCTTCCAAATGTTAGCAAATTAAACCTGAACTTTGCAGGAAGACGTTCGGGGACTCCCCCAAAATCTTTAGCCTCCACGATTCTCCCATTGATTTTCAGACAAACTCTATAATGAATGCTAAACGCGGATGCTCTTTGCAAAATAAAATGCGACGAGTCATCGCGAAGCTAGCCAGAACGATGCTTCAGCCTTCAAGAGAGATGAAGTTAAATCGAGATTTTTAGGGTCTTTTTTTTTTTTAATGAATCAAAGGAACTCTTTTATGGGAACTTACAATCAAGTTACACGTGAATGCATCCTTTTAAGAGCCAAGAAGCTCAATTGTGCTTTTGAATTTCTTACCACATTTACACAATCAATCAATAAATAAATAAACCAGCGCATTTTAAAAGTATTCAAATCCATCGTGGTAACGGTCTCCATTTCTTTGCAAGTAGATTTTGCAAAAAGTTGCTCTGGTTGGACCGTTTATAAACAAAACTCCCTGTTCGCGAGTCCTCCCTTGACAGCAGGGGTCCTCAACCTTGGCGACTATAAGACTTGTGGACTTCAACTCCCAGAATTCCTCAGCCGAGGAATTCTGGGAGTTGAAGTCCACAAGTCTTAAAGTCGCCAAGGTTGAGGACCCCTGCTTTACAGTATACGATTACGTTGCAAATAGAACCGGATTTGCTTGACTGCGCATGCGTCATCTAGGCCTTTTTTTCCCCTTCCCTCCCCTCCTTTCCCCTTTCTCTCCCCCTCCCGGCCAGGCTGAGGCAGGGGGGCGTGGCCTCCTTCGCCTTCTCGCGCGAGCTGCCGCCGAGACCGTGGTAGGAAAGGCGGGGCCAAGGGGAACGCTCGGCGAGCGGTGGGCGGGGCGAGTGGAGCGTTGTGTATATCGCTCGAATGTCTCAGCGTTCCAAAAGGCCCGGTCCGGCAGCACGTGGGGGGAAAATTGAGCAGCCCGCGGCGGGTGGCCGGGCTGGGCACGGAGGTAGCGCACGGGGGCTTGGCACCAGCATCGGGGGTGGGACAGCGAGGAGAGGCGGCCGCACCAGCTGGAGAGCCGGCTCCACCGGACGCATCGTGAGTAGCGGATTTGACTGGAGGCTTAAGGTGCCAGTCCTCATGCGCCAAGTTTGCGAGGGAGGGGCTTTCCGGAGAGTAAACCGGCGTGGGCAGCGGAGGTGAGGGTGACAATGGTTGCTGGCGCTTCCGGTGGATCGTATAAACCCCCGTCTGTTGTTCCCAAAGGGGGAATCTCTCTTCCCTCCCGCGCATATGTTTGCTAACTTCTCCGCTAGCCCACCTCCCCGAAGCCATACTTGGCTAGCGTTCCGATGATTGCTCTGCGGTACACTAATTGGCAGGTAAGAACGCGGCTCTCCCGTGTCCGATGACCGGCCCCCTCTCCCCTCCGGCTTGCATCTGACCTCCCTGGCTTGGGTCCGACTTTAAAGCGGCTGTCTCCCACCCGGAGCCCTAACGGGAGGGTTCTCCAATGGGCTCCCCCAGCAGCGACGGGGCTGCTGGACCCTTTCAGGGTACGACTTAAGGCTCCGGAGGGGCTCGGGGTAGCGGCGGTTCCGTCCTTCCCTTTCACACCCCCCCCCCGCGCAACTCTGTCATTTACCCGTCCTTCATTCCTCTGCTTTCCACGCGCCTTGTGCTTGCACTTTTATGGCGTTTTCGACGCGTCTGCCTGCGAACGTGTTTCTTCCTGGCACTTTCTCCGGCGGGTGATACCTGCCCCCCCTTTTTTTTTTTTGCAGAGCCGGCCTATTTGGTGCTCTGCATTTGCACCCCAAGTGGGGTGCTGGGTGCTGTACAACTTTAAAGATTCTCCCTAGACAGCTGCCCCTTTTCTAGCTCTTTGCCCGTGGGGAGAATTGGAGGCTGTTAAGGCCTACCTAGAACTCTGGAAGAGACGCAAACCAAAAGCTGAATCTGTCAAGGCTGTTAAGGAGTGGTGGCTTGTGAACGGAGGTCGAGGTTTGTTTGAAATGTCCTGCTTTTCTAGGACGTTTGAAAAACACCTTCAAACGCGCGGGGGACAGCCGCTATTTCCTTGCTTAAAATTCAGATTTAGGACTGTAGTCCTTCTCACCAGGCCATCTTCCAGATGTGTTAAGGCTACAACAACCTGGGTTGCAAATTCAGAGAGTTGTAACAAATCTGGTGCGGGGCGGCTGTGGCATATTCTAGAGGCTTCAGAACATGTGTTATCAATCAAGGAAAGAGTATAATTTGCTGTTCAGCTTGTATTTAAAAGGCTCCCCCCCCTTTCTTGGTTCTTCCATGTAAGGCATACTGTAAACTTAATATTGGCTTATCCTGCAGGGTAGTTGTGTGTGGGAGAGAGAAAGGCCAAGGTAGTGCAGAATTGCGGAGTTGTCAAGGACTGCACAGAAACTGATCTACAGGGGGATTCAACCTGATGTGGGATAAATAGTACACGCCTGAGAAATGAGAGTTGGAAAACGATCTGGATGTAAAGTGTCTCCACTTGGGAAGAAAGGCACGTGGGCATGGCTGTGTTTTGAAGCGGGTCTAGTGCAAGAGTTCATGAGAGGTGTGCTAATTTCTCTGGAGTAAAAGCCACTCCCTGGTTTGTTCTTTCAATGTATCAGGTATGGGCTAGAATTGCATTTGAAAAGTACCCAGATGCTTGCAAGCTGCTTATTCATGTCTGAAATGTATAATTTGGGGGAGCGTATGCTTGGATTGATGTCCCTGCAAACCCCCCCCCCTCCCTGAGGTTCTTTTTCAACTAATGTTGCCAGCTCCCAACTGCAGTTAAATTGCCTTTTGCCCCCCATCTTAAAGCCACAGGCCGCCTCTGCAGCGAGAAAGCTAAAACTTCCTTGCAACAAGGTCACACACCACCTTGTCGGTTTCTCTTTCAAGAGGATCTGGTGCCTGGCCTTCGGCGGCTAGAAAGAGGCGGATCCTGGGTCCTCCAGCGAGGCCTAGTTTGCTCTTGCTCCCGAAACGTGCGAGTAAGGACTCCGAGGTGGGTAGAGGTCACCCTCCTCCACGCCTGCTGGGTGCTCTTTTGCTAGAGGAAGCCTGGGATTGAAAAAGGAGAGCCCATCCGTCCGTTTTGCCATGTGCCGGCTTCATCTTGCAAGGGCACAGCGGTGAAGTGAAGGCATGGGGGGTGGGGGGGGGAGAGGAAAGCCCCGGTTTGGTTTGGCTGAGCAAGTTCTGCTGCTTTGGTAACCTCCCTCCCTGGTTCCCCCCCCTCTCCTTTAAATGAACTCTTAGTGAAGAACAGTTGCATTTGGTGGATTTGATTAAGCCAAGTCTTAACCCATGTGCCAGCTCTCTCGAGTGTGCAAAAAGAGCAATGTTCCTTTAAGACACTTCTGACAACGTTTGAAGGACTGTGCTAAGTAATAATGCTTTGGTATGCCTCCCCAGACCTCCAGGTGTGTTCAGTGTGCACATTTTAATCACCTCCTAGTAGGCACAGCTCAATGGTGATTACTTGTTTTCCCAGGCCTTATGGAGAATAATGCCATCAGAGAAGGAAATTCTGGGTGTTGATTCGCCTGCCAAGTTTATATATTCTGCTAATCCAGGTTTTGTGGAGGCATCTGCCGTGTTTCCTGCATTACGTTAGGTGTCAAATCACAGTGGCTAGGTTCATATCATGTATTAAACCAAAATAGACCACATTGTGTTTTAGTAGTATGTGTGAACCAAGCTTCTGTGCTAAACTTAGCATGTATGCTTAACAATGCAACATGTTTATTTTTTCATCTATTATGTCCATAGTATACGCTTCACATCAACCCTGTTGAGTTGACTTGATTGAAAAAGATAGTTACTGGCCCAAAGGAATCTGTATTTCAGAATTCAGTTGGCCAGGGTCAACTCCACGCTGTAACCACTAGACATATTCTAGACATCCGAGAGACAGACTGTCTGAAAGACAATTGCTCTTACACAGTGAATATTCAAAGTTTTTCTGCTCTCTAATTCTCCATCTATCCGCACACATTTAATGTAACTGATTGCTATTCCCATTTTACAGATTGTGGGAGAAGAATTCAGGTCAGCCCATATAAAGTTAGTAGGCAAACTTTGATTGTTACAACAGAATACTATATTTGACTTATTATCATTTTATGCTATAATTTTTTCCATTTTACAGACTGAGGACAAAATTATTAAATTTTACAGACTGAGGATGCATTTAAGACAGATAACCAGGAAGGACACAGTTGTTTCAGGATTTGGATAGTTGTTTCTCAAATGCATTTTAGCTATTGGTTTCTAAAAGCACAGTATTGTTTAAAGTGCTCCAGGATTTTCAAAGCAATAGGTCCGTGATGGCGAACCTTTTAGAGACCGAGTGCCTAAAACCCAAAACCCACTTATGCATCGTCAGGGGTAAGGTGGGTGTGGCCCATTGGGTGGGCGTGGCTGCGGTGGTAATGGCAGACTGGGTGGGACTAAAAAGTTCAATCAATCAATTCCAACTTTGCAAGATCTTTTTTTTCCCCACAAGAAGTTGAAATTGACTCATTGATTGAACCTTTTTTTTTTTTTTGCACATTGCAGCGGAGGCCTAAAGCGAAAAGGTTTTATAAAACCCAGCTGAAGGCCTAGGGCTGGGGCGACAGCGCGCGTGCCCACAGAGAGGGCTCTGAGTGCCACCTCTGGCACCCGTGCCATAGGTTCGCCACCACTGCAATAGGTTGTGTTGTATAGATTTTTGAAGCTTTCTTCCTTCAAGCTGGGTCAAAACATTATGTCACTGTCCCGTTGTAGCTTCACAAATATTCTGTAGAAATATCAGGCTTAATTGTTAGACCCAAAGTGACTTATTTAGCCAGTTAAGGATTTGAACATGGGTCTCCAATCTGAGTTATTAATTAATCCACTACACTCCAAATTTGGCAACTTTTAAAACTTGTGGACTTCAACTCCCAGAATCCCTCAGTCACAAGTCTTAAACTTGCCAAGTTTGGAAATCCTTGCACTACAACAGGCATGTCAAACTCGCGACGTCATGTGACGTCGTGCGACATATCGCGACTTTTCCCCCTTTGCCAGCAATGAGGTGGGCGTGGCTTCGGTGTGACGCATCCGGCCCGTGGGCTGGCAGTTTGACATGCCTGCACTACAACGTTTCAGTGTCCATTCTCAGGAAAAAAAAGTTTTGAATTTTTTAATGTAGATTTTATTTGTGTTGTGGGTTTAACCTTTGATGCAGGTGTATTAGACGATTAAATATATTTGGGAATAATTTTGGTTAGAAGTGGTTGCAAATCTGTGTCTCACATCGTGACTATTGTTGTTTATGTATTACATTTATCTCTTGCCTTACGTTTGGGAGCAAAAGGCAGCAAAACTATTTCCCGAACTGGACAGAAACATTTTCGTGGGTTTTAATCTTCATTCTCGCTCTGGTGTAAGGATTGTTCAGCTTTCTGTGATGTCAGAGCAGCTGACCAATCAGAATTAGACACACTGTAATGCTGAAGCTTTTTTCTGGGTTGAGCTTGGTCTTGGGATAGGGCCGTCAGATAGTGGTTGGGGAGAAAAACCACATTTCCCTATAGTTTTGCATTATAAGACCTTGGTGCTCTTTGAGCTTGGTTGTTTTCTTGCAGACATTTCATTACCCAACTAGGTAACATCATCAGTGTTAGAAGGAAATGGGGTTTGCTCCCTGTTTACATACAAATGGCTTGCCCTGTCAGTGTTGGTACGTGTTGTTTTCTTTTTTATAATCCCTTGATAAGTCTGTTATGTATTATTTAATTGTTTGTCTGAGTGGGTAGTTCTTTGTTTAGGGTATTGGGTATTTTGTAAATAGGTCTGCCAGTGGGATCAAGAAGCTGGCAGAGACACCCAAGTATGGACTGCTCTAACACATTCACATGACTAATTTGCAAGTTATCTTTCTGAGATAGGGAGAAAGTGACTTTGATTCACCTTGGACAAGGGGGTGTGTTTTGTTGAATGCAAAGATCTGTGGAAAGTCGTGGCCAATGAACCACATGACTTCCCCTTGGTCCAGACTGCAGCCTTGGCTCCCTTCTGCAAAAATGGACTTCCAGTAGCCAAGATAACCATCTGCTACACCAAACAGTTCTTTTTCCCCTGGAGCAGAGGCTATCAGTAAATAAAAATTACCAGAGTGCTTTAGAGGAGAGCGAGCAGGCCTCTCTCCTCTCTGCAGCCAAGATGGGTGGAAAGTTTATTTTGTAAAACATGATTCAGTACACCTGGGTTCTTGGCTGACTCTTGCCCTCATTTGTAATCTCGAGGCTGGATCAAGTTATGTCCTAGTGTGCCAACATGCTGGATTCTGGGACTTGTAGAAAGGAGGTGAATTTCCTGACCTGGCCTCCTAATTTGCTGCTAAGAAAACTTGGTTTTTATTGGTTATTAACATATCCTTTCTGCTGCATTCCATCCAATTCAGAGTGCAGGTAGTCCTCGACTTTACATCCATTTGTTTAGTGACCATTTGAAGTTACACAGCGTTGAAAAAAGTGACGTATGAGCATTTTTACCCTGAGGTAAGCTAAGCGGCCAATGAATTTGACAAATGAAATAAATAAAAATTTTCACACTTGTGACTGTTGCAGCATCCCCATGGTCACGTGATCAAAATTCGGATGCTCGTGTTTATGACCGTTGCAGTGTCCCAAGGTCATGTGATCACATTTTTTTTGCCACCTTCTGACAAGCAAAGTCAAGGGGGAAGCCAGATTCACTTAACCAAGTTATTAACTTAACAACTGCAATGAGTCACTTAATAACTGTAACAAGAAAAGTTATAAAGTGAAGCAAAATTCACTTAACAACTGAGGACTACCTGTAGTGTACAGTATGTTGTAAAAGGAATTAAAATCCCAATAACAACATTGATGAATAATAGTGCCATCCACTGGAGCAGGGCCAAACGTGACATCCTCGAAATGCTATACCCTAGATCAGGGGTAGGCAACCTTGGCTCTTTTATGACTCGGGGACTTCAACTCCCAGAATTCCTGAGCCAGCATGGCTCAGCATGGAAATCTCTCCCTTTCCCCTCAGCATGGCTGGCTCAGGAATTCTGGGAGTTGAAGTCCACGAGTCATAAAAGAGCCAAGGTTGCCGACCCCTGCCCTAGATAGAACATGGTGGTAGTCATCCAGAAGAATGGCTGTCTGTTGGTACAGGCCAGATTGTTCCAAAGGAGATTAAGGCCATTTAGAGAAGGCCTGAATATATTTGTCACTGCAAATGGAGTTCGTTGGACACAGGGCTTCAGTTGTCCTCTTTCGATCTTCTGGATAGGCAGATTCCCTTTTTTATTCAGATCTGAATCCCACTCATGACCAGAGGATGGTTGAAACATTACAATGAGCCAGTGTTTTTCAACCTTGGCAGCTTTAAGATGTGTGGACTTCAATTCCCAGAATTCTTCCTCCAGCCATGCTTGTTGAGGAAATTTGAGAGTTGAAGTCCACATGTCTTAAGGTTGCCAAACTTGAGAAACATTGCAGTAAGCCACAACGTAATTTATAGTTTTAGCTACCGTGGGAAGGGCTGAGAACATGATTAAGATTTAGGGCAGGAATCAGTCGATTTTGTGCATGTTCTCCTTCCATGCAGAATCCTATATGAGTGATTATGTTGTTTGTTTGTCTGATTAATGCTTCCTCAATTGTACTATTATACGAAAGTTAGGTTTTATGCAACGTGCTTCCCTCAGTATGGTAGACTGAAGGTTATACAATATGCTTATCCACTGTTAACATTACTGCGGTTTTACACAACCAGATTTTTTGGCTTCCCACAGTATGCAGAATCTTAAAATAGCCACGTGGACTAAGTTTGCACAGCACAGGCATTTTGTGGTTATACCATAATATGGTTTGTTCCACTTGAGTCTACCATGTTGTATGAACTTGACCAGGCCTAATTTCTACGGTTAACTGCAGTTAAGGACATCATGGTATGGTATGAAAATGTAAATTTGGTTTGCATTAGTTTTTAATCTATTATGATCCCCACAGATAAAGCTAAGCCCCTTCCTGTGCCAGCTTCCTAATGTAAGAAAGCATATAAAAGTTCTAAATGCTTTAATCAGTTTATCTGTTACTTACTACTCATGGTTTTTTTGGCAATGTAACTAACTGCCTTGTTTTTTTGCACTGGAAGGGAAAGAGAAATAAAATCTGTATAGTGTGGTCCAAAGTTATATTTTCGGGGGGAGGGGGTGTCTTAAAGCTGAATGCCAGTTTTTTTGGTGAGTTAGTGAAGAAAGGAGGGAAGTGAATTCCCCCCCCCCTAAAACTCTTCCAGAATATTTTCCACTACATTTTTCTACTGGATGTTCTCATTTTTAGAAATACACAATTTTGTAAGACATAGTTTAACCGGATGTATGCACTGCTATGCAAAATAGATAAGTAGAGGCGCTCGAAACTAGAAATACAATGTACAAACTTTTTTCAAGCAAGTCTTTCTAGGAATTAACCAGAAAAATGCAGTACATAGATTTTTAGGCATGCTCAATACGCAAGCAGTATCTCTGGTTTTACATTTGACTTTGAGAAAAAAATAAAAATATGTCTAGCTGATATGTCTAAAATTACTTATAGCTATTTCAGAAAACAATAGTTTCCAAACTTTAAATTATTTTAGTATATAAATAATCCACCTTGTCATCGCAATTCTATATTTATTTAATTTATTTATATTCTGTCTTTTTACAAATAACTCAAGATGGTGAACAGGTCCACACACTTCCTCCTCCTATTTTCCCCATAACAACAACCCTGTGAGGTGAGTTGGGTTGAGAGAAACTGACTGGTCCAAGGTCACCCAGCCGGCTTTCATGGCTAAGGTAGGACTAGAACTCGGGATCAGCTTTCTAGCCTGATACCTTAACCACTAAACCAAACTGACTGTCTTCAACATTATATTAAACATACATGTTTAATTTGAGTACGGGGCATAACTCTTTAATCTTGACGTGCCCTCACATACTAGCTTGCAATATTATTTATATGAAGTTTTTTTAACAATCAAAATGTTCAGTTCAGCTAGTTTTGACTGTCAGTAAAACCTATGATGTGTTGATCTTGTTTAGTTTTAATTTGCAAGTAGCACAGGCTGATTGGATCTTATCTGATTTTTCAAACAGCGGGAAGCTCTTCAAAATTTTGAAGAGAATCCTCTTCCAGCAAACATTTGGTCCTTAATGGATAATGCCAAGCTGCCGTTTTTATTCGATTTGGTTTATCGACTTATAAAAAATGTTCATTGTAAACGGCCTTGAATTTTGAAACGGGACATCATGTAAATGACTATGTATAACCTGCTGAGGTTAACACTTTCTTATGCTTGGCTTTGTAGAAGCTTAATAAATATCCATCTTCCCCCTAGTGTCTTCTGAGGGGAGGGAATTGGACTACAGTTCCCATTATCTCCAACCAGCTAATACTAGGTGTAGATGTGACAAAACGTGGCAGAGCTTTATGGTTTCCAGCCTGGTGAAGTTGTGTGTCTTTATTGGTGATGTAAAGTTTATTTATTTATTTATTTATTTATTTTTATTTCCAGCCTGGTGAAGTTGTGTGTCTTTATTGGTGATGTAAAGTTTAGGATTATAACAAAGAGGAATGAGGTTAAGCAAATCACTATTGTCCAGAAAAGTTGATGATGTTTTTAGGTGTTTGAAGGCTCAGCTTTTTGTGGGTGCTGACAGCTTAGCAAACTTGCCTTGTTTTATTTCTGCACAGGGCTTAGAGGCCACTCCAGTGACCTTGGAGTGGTGTACAACTCCCACATATACCGTATAATTTGGATTAAAATAAATACTAGGTGGTGCGGTAGCTCAGTGGTTAAGGTACTGGGCTTTTGTTGCCTGGAAAGCTGGCAGCCCAGGTTTGAGACCCAAACGTCTTACAACGGGGTGAGCTCCCGTTCTCACCTCAGCTCCTGCCAATCTAGGAGTTCGAAAGCATGCAAATGTGAGTAGATAAATAGGTACCACTTCCGTGGGAAGGGAACAGTATTCTATGACATATGCTGGCCACATGACTGCAGAAATGTCTTCAGACAGCAACGAGTAGCAGATTAAAATCTGCCAGGGCTCATACCTTTTTTAAAAAAATCTTTAGAACAAATACAGGTAATCCTTGGCTTACAACCATTCTTTTAACGATGGTTCCAAGTTGTAACAGTTTTAGAAAAAGCGACTTAGTGACCTGTACTCCATCATATGACTGTAGCACCACCCTGTGATCATGGGATTGCAATGGGGACACTTTGGCAGCTGCCTTGCATTTAAAACTATTTGCGGCTCCCCGCAGTTATGTGATTGTGATTTGCAACATTTTTTGCCAATTTCTGACCAGAAACGCCCATTAGGGAAGACGGATTCACTTAATTACTGTGTGATTCACTTAACAAGCCTGTGATTTGCTTCATGCCCACCATAAAAATTGTCGTAAAAATGGTGAACTCTATTTACGTTTGTAATGACTTATGACATAAATTCTGATCCCAATTGTGGTAGCAAGTCTAGGACAGGGGTAGGCAACCTTGGCTCTTTTATGACTCAGGGACTTCAACTCCCAGAATTCCTGAGCCAGCCATGCTGAGGAGAAAGGGAGAGGTTTCCATGCTGAGCCATGCCGGCTCAGGAATTCTGGGAGTTGAAGTCCACGAGTCACCCATGCTCTCGTCACCTCCCGCCTGGACTACTGTAATGCTCTCTACATGGGGCTTCCCTTGAGGAGCACTCGGAGGCTCCAGCTAGTCCAGAATGCGGCCGCGCGGGCGGTGTTGGGAGGGACTCGTCGCTCCCATGTAACGCCGTTACTGCGCGAGCTGCACTGGCTGCCGGTGGCTTTCCGGGTGCGCTTCAAGGTGTTGGTTATCATCTTCAAAGCGCTCCATGGCATCGAACCTGGATATCTCCGAGACCGCCTTCTGCCTCAGAGCGCCTCCCATCGGCCGGTACGCTCCCACAGAGTGGGTCTCCTCAGGGTGCCGTCAGCCAGACAGTGCCGGCTGGCGACTCCCAGGGGGAGGGCCTTCTCGGTGGGAGCTCCCACCCTCTGGAATGAACTACCCCCAGAGATCCGGGTGATCCCGGATCTCCCTNGCAGGACTGGCCTAGGGGGAGATTTTTAGTGGGGTTTTAAAAACAATTTTAAATTGACACAGGCCAAATCAAATATTTCATTTTAATTATGCTTTTAAATTGGGGTATTTCTGTATTTGTTTTTATCAGGCTGTCAGCCGCCCTGAGTCCGTAAGGAGAAGGGCGGGGTAAAAATCCAATAAATAAATAAATAAATAAATAAAAGAGCTGAAGTTGCCTATCCCTGGTCTAGGACTACTGGTACATAACAGAAATGAATTGAAATAGGAAATAACACAGTAGGAACAATTATGTGGACTGGAATCAAATATTGGAAAAAGCACCATTTTAAAAACTGCTCATTCCGATGTCCTTCTCATCTTTAACCAGCCGGTTCAATTCAGAAACAGTTTCAGGCTAGGACAAAGAATTTAGAAATCTCCCAATTTTGCAAGCTCCTTGTACTTGATGTTTTGGGGTGAACACAAGAAACTATTAAAGCTTCATAAATGCATACAGGAATATGATTTATATAAAAACACTCTTTTTTTTAAGAAAAAATGTCCTTCAAATTAGACGGCGGTTTTCTTTTGGGAGAGTTTAAAATCATTCAGAAATCAAACTGAAAACACTAGATAGAAAGTCAAGTGTGCAAATAATCAGAATTCCTAAGCACCAAAAAGTTAATCAACAGAAGTTGATATCCATTCATTCGCGTTGGATTCTTGGCAATTCTGTGGGCCAGGTCTCTCCACGTCTGCACTACTTCTTTGAGTTGTTCTATGCTGTGGCTGGTATCAGCTTTGATGTCTCTGGAGATTCTCAGCCATCCAGGTCATGGTTGCCCCAAAGGTGCTTTTTCAGGAGGCAACTGGACTTTCTTGTTTTTCTTTGAAGATGTTTCGCTTCTCATCTAAGAAGCTTCTTCCAGGCAGAGCCGATGAAGTTTCTTGGATGAGAAGCTAAATGTCTTTAAAGAAAAACAAAGTCCAGTTGCCTCCTGAAAAAAACACCAACTTTGATGGTTTCCAGCCACCCTGTTCTTTGGCGGCCTGGTTTTCTTTCACCACTAAACTCTTCCAAACATCATGTGGAGGTAGCCTAAGGATATTTTCCAGCACTAGCATGTTCTGTCATGTGGAAGTCTTGAAAAATCACCTTCCCCCAGATTCCCATGTCTAAGGCAGAAATGCATTTTGTTGCAGGAATTGTGATTTATTAGCACTACCTAGAGAAAGCAAATGTAGGGGTAGTCCTCAAATTACAATCGGTTGTTTAGTGACTGACCCCCCCTCCCCAAATGTATTTATGATGTGGTTCCTAAGTTCCAATGGCTGGTTGTTCACACGCACACACGCACACGCAGTCACATAACTACATTTTAGGCACTTGGCGACCATCCCTGATTTACAACACTTTGCAGCATCCTACAGTCACATGACTACAACTTATAATATGCTTAACGAACACTGGTGTTTACATCCGGTTTTCTGCAAAAATGCCCAATGGCAAACAATGAGTTCCTTAATGACTGTGGATTCACTTAATCATAGTGATTTGTTTAATGACTGCTGTTAAAAAAAGTCATAAAATTGGATCAGTTGTACTTTATGGCTATTATGACTTAAAACCATAACGGGCAGACTCCATCATGGTTGTAAGCTGAGGACTTCCTATAGTGATGCTGGCATGCAAACTACATCCTATTAAATCTGGGCCAGCTCCTTGGGTTGTCTAAAAATATTATTGTGGTTCATGTCCAACAGATCTGCCCATGCTTTAAATAAAAGTAAAAGTAAAAGCTTCCCTGTCCAGTTGTGTCCGACTCTAAGGGGGCGGTGCTTATCTCCGTTTCTTCGCCAAGGGAGCCAGCATTGTCTGAAGACATTTTCCATGGTCCTGTAGCCAGCATGGCTATGTGCCAAGATGTACGGAAGACTGTTACCTTCCCACAAGATGGTACCTATTTATCTACTTGCGTTTGCATGGAGCTGGGACAAGTAACAGGAGTTCACTCCGTTGTGCAATGCTCATATATCAAACCTGGGCTGTCGACTTTCCAGCTGACAAGCCCACCATCTTAACTGCTGAGCCATCACACCCCATGCTTTAAATAAACTATGGCTTATTGAGGCAAGCCAGTTGCCTACATTTTTGCAATACATTGCATCATAAGCTATCCCCCTCACTGAGTTTGCAGAGTACCCTGAGCTTCAGTGGGGTTAGCTAGTTCGTGGCTCAGAGAGTTGTGCAAATATGGGTAGCACTAAGCCATGATTAGCCAAATTATAAGCTGTGCAATGCTAGGATTAGTTACCAAGACTGTGCTTTGTTGCACAGAGGTATGTGAATCACAGGGGTATGTGAGCTGCCCTCCAGCTCTTTAAAGCAGCTGTATCTCTTCCTAGGATGATGCCTAGTAATGGCAGAGGGAAGTCAAAAGTACTGTAAAATACTATCTATCTACGGTATATAAATAAAAATGTAAATGTTCGTTTGTTCAAAATCTTAAATCTCCGAAAGTTCTTCGCCGATTGCTTTGAAATTTTGACACAACGTTGCATTCGAATACGCGCGTGTTTTTATATACCTATATTATATAGATGTCACACCTGTGACAGGTAAAAACATGCTTTTTTTGAAAAACAGCGCCATCTGTTGGACGTAAAAGCAACACACGCTACGATTTTACGATTCCATTTCAATGTTTCCGATTTACGATCCATTTACGATTTCCAAATTTCCAATTTTACAATTCCATTTCAATGTTTCCGATTGCATTGTTAAATTGAATTTTCATAGATTTCGATTTATTTTCATTTTGATTTAATTATTTTGTGTGACATTGCATTGGAATTGATGCACAGACAATGGAACAACAGAAAATATTGTATACCCACAAGCATTGTGAAATTAAACATATTACAAACGTGCGCTTTCTCTTTTCTTTCTTTTCCATTTAACCAGACTGAGCCACAGCAACGCGTGGCCGGGTACAGCTAGTGAACTAATATATTTGGATTGCATTGAGTTGCAAACTAGCTAACTGCATTTCAACAAAGCATGTTTTACAAACTTAGTTGCCAACTGGCATAACTTTTCCAGATTTCAAGTTACTGTTTTTCCAAAGTCTTATCTGCAGATAGAAGTTATGCTCCTGATCTTCTGCATCCTAAGGACATGCTCTTTCATTCATTGAGTGAAAATACTACTCTTCTGGGCATCAGGCTATTCAGAAAGAAATTTCTGAGTGACATTTTTTTACTTCAGGTCAGAATTTCATGTGGTCTTTATTTATTTTGATTTGTGGTTGCTGTGAGCTCAGTTTAGAGCAGTGGTTCTCAACCTGTGGGTCGGGACCCCATTTGGGGTCGATCGACCATTTCATGGGGGTCGCCAAGCAAGGCTGTCTGCCATTTTTTTTGTCCGCCATTTTTTTTCCCCTTTTCCGGCGGGTGTCTTACCTCCCTTGGGCTGGGCCAGCTGGTGGTCGGCCTGCTCCGTCTCTGCCGCTTGCCAGCTACGCCTCGGCCGGCACAGGGGGCGGAACCACGCATGCGTGGCGCTCCCGGGCAGGGAACGTCCTTGACTTACGACCGGTTGGGTAGTCCTCGACTTACGACCGGTTTATCCTCGACTTACAACCGGTTTAGTCCTCGACTTACGACCGGTTGGGGTCGCGGCATTAAAAAGGTTGAGAACCACTGGTTTAGAGAAAAGTGGCATGTAGGAGGTTTTATCAAGTTGTCAGCTTTTGCTTAGTTACCTATTAGGTTTCTTACTTGCTGTGGGCATAAGTAGATGGCCATTCTTTATAAATCATGCGTACATTTCTTAGCTGTATCGTTGCTTTCAGCGGAGCCAAGACATGGAGATTGGGGGATACGGCTAGACATTAATAGGTAACTTTAGCTGTATCTCTATTTATTTCAGTTCATGTAGCTTCTATCTCAATGTTGACTTTAGGCAGCGAATAGCAGTTAAAAAACAATATAATAACTCCCCAATAAATATATAAATGGTAGCAAAGGTTAAAAACTATGCTACCAATGTATACTTATCTTTGCTTTACAAACCTTGCATTGTAAATGGAAGGATTGAATCACAGAGGTACTTTTTTATCGCTGTAAACAGTTGCTAAATGAGGCAGTCACTAAATGAACATTACCTATAGATGGGAGTTACAAGCATGTCTCTCCTGCTGCATCTGTAGTGACGTGTAAACACAATTGGAGTAACGTGGTCCCTCAACTGACCCCTCATGGAAGCAGCAGCAGATAAGCAAGTTGAACCTGATATTGAACAGGAGACCACTATGAAATCCCAGTTCTAGACTAGAGTGAAAAACTGGGGGGGGGGGGGGAATCTCCAGATTTAGTTGAGGCTGCCCAAAAGACCAGATGTTGAGTTCAACCTGAAGGAGAATCTGCCTTTTAAAAATATGGGCATTTGGGACAATACGTAGATAGATGATACAGGTAATCCCCGAGTTACGAGTGTTCACTTAGCGCCTGTTCAAAGTTATGCGATAAGCGCCTCCTAGTGTTTACGAGCAAGTCCCGAAATTACGAATATTGCAGCACCATGGCAGTCGTTCGCCTTTACGAAGGACTGCAACGGCTCTGCAACATTCACCCTATTTACCCCCCCTGCTCCCCCTCCCATCCTGCCATGCCAGGCTCACTTTCCTTCCAAAAGATCTATCTCCTCTCTGCTGCGGATTCTTTACTCTTGAGGGAGAGGAGAGTAGATGGAAGTTCCTAGGTGCTATAATATCGCGCGAGTTCAGGCACCCATCCTCTTTTGCAGAGAATGGGTGCCTGAACTCGTGCGAGATCACGGAGCCCAGAAACTTTCATTCTCGGCGCAAAAAGTGTTTGCGTTGCCTGTCTCCTGCTTTCCCCCCCCCAACTCCTTTTCGCCACCGCCGGAACACTTTTCGCCCGGATTGCTCTGTTCCAAGCGCCCCATTTGCACACAAACGAAGCTTCCAGTCTCCGTCAGGTCTCTCTCCGGGCGAAAAGTGTTTGAGTGCCTATGGGACGCTTGGAAATGGAGCGAGTCGCTCTGTTTCCAAGCGCCCCATTTGCATGCAGACGAAGCTTCCAGTGTCCGTCTGGGCAAAAAGTGTTTGAGCGCCTATGAGGCACTTGGAAACGGAGCGATTCGCTCCATTTCCAAGCGTCCCATAGGTGCTCACTTTTCGCCCAGACGGAGACCTGACGGAGACTGGAAGCTTTGTCTGCAAAAGGACGGGTGCCTGAACTCGCGCGATTTTACGGCACTCGGGAGCTTCCATCGACTCTCCTCTCCCTCAAAGGCAAAGAAACCGCGGCAGAGAGAAGACAGATCTTTGCAAGGTAAGTGAGTCCGGCGCAGCAGGAAGGCAGGGGGAAGCATGAGGTATCTTGGTGGGTCAGGGAGGCCTTAGGGGCCTGTTCCATCACTAGGCTTCCCCCATTGCCTTCCCCACCCTGAGATAACTCATGTGCCCTTAACGAACCGCGCACTCAATTAACGAGTGTGTGGGAGAAAGCAGGGAGTGATTTTGAGCAAGGTTCGAGATTCACTCCTACGAATCCTCGAGTTACGAATGGAATGGACAGGCTCCATTCCATTCGTAACTCGAGGACTACCTGTATTATAATGTGATAATAAAGGGGTATTTGGACAGAGAAGTTGGTCTTCCTTACCTCTTCTGTATTTCCAATACATTTCATTGCACTTAAAATGTTATTATATGTAATAAATGTAATAAAAATGTAATAAAAATTAAACTGAACGATGCAAACTTGTAGAGAAGGGGGGGGGAGAAATAGAAAACATGAAAAATATCCATCACGTAATGGTGGATTTTTCACTTTTTGGGGAGGGGGGGAAGGCAGGAGCTTCTGTTTCCCCCCTCCCCGCCCTGTATTTTGTATTTCATCTTTGGGGGGGGGATTACAAAAAAGAAAAAACCCACCACAATTCTTTGCTATCAGAGTAGCATTATTATATTGCATTTATATAAAGTTTTACAGTTCAGTTTTTAAATTAGAAAGGAAACTCTGACCACGTAAAATTATGTGGTTCAGTCCACCAGTACTAAATGCAATTTGTCTATACACACTCAGTTTGAACGTATAGGTAGAGCTGATGTTACTCGCTTTAATGGGTGTCATTGTAGTAACCCAATTACGTGTTTGTGCATTTAATAGATTGAATTGGTTTCTCCCTGGATGAGAGAAACATATCTCCCAAGAGGCACTTGGCAGAGAAGACCATTCTGTGTGCGTCACATGCACAGCCATAATCCAGAGATTAACAGCATGATTGGGTTCACACAACAGTGAGTGTCTGGCTTAGTCTGTTGATTGAACCTAGCATGTATTTCCCATAGTGCAGTGTTTCCCAATCTTGGTAGCTCTAAGGCAGGTGGACTTCAGCTCCCAGAATTCCCCAGCCAGGTGTATGGATTTCAGTTCCCAGAATTCCTACAGGAGAAAGTAGACGGAGCTGGAAGGGCGGAGTTAAATAAGTCATCAGCCTAGAATTATTATGTTCCCACAAATGATCTAAATCCAATCCCTCTTGAATTCCGTTGACCCTTATCTGGAGCCAATTTAGTATTGAACTTTAGTTGACTAGATTTTTGTATATAGGCTTGAGCAATAAATCTTCTGACTTTTACTTAAAGTATGGTCCTGATTCTTCGTACCTGACAATTCCCCAGCCAGATATATGGAATTCTGGGAGTTGAAGTCCACCCGCCTTAAAGTTGTGAAGGCTGGGAAATACTGCCATAGAGACTGCCCTGTGGGACTTTAATTCTGTTGCTTTGTGGTGATGGGTTGTCCTGGCTGTGGATCAGGGGTGTGGCAACTCAGCACATCAAAAATCAAGGTGGTGTAGACCACCTTGGAATATCTTTATTTCCAGTGAGAAGGGAATGGGAGTGGAAAGGGAATTTTCCCTTGGGTTTAAATTAACTTGCTTTTAATTTTTTGCATTTCTCTCCTGCTACACGTCCTAAACTCTATTTGATGGCAACCAAAAGACATGCTGATTTATTAGCTTTCTTGCTTCCTGCCTCCTCTCCTCTGCCATATTTGTTCATTGCCTGGAGTTCTGTTTATATATTTCAGGGCAAAGTGCATTTGAGGTACAATTGAGTCGTTGGGTAAGCTTTTTATTTATTTATTTTTAAACTGCAGCCTGAGATTCACATCCCGCTTTGTCAAATGAGGGTTTTCTATTCAAAACACTACTCAAAGGTTGCATTTGCAAACTTGCTTGGCTGAGAGCCTGAGTAAATATATTTGTAGAATACTTAGAACTGTTAATGATCAATGAAACTGGTTGGCTAAAACTAGCTGTAGTTGAAAGTATCTAAGATTTACTCACTGTTGAAATGCTAAGGCTGGAGATGGTTGGAAGAAGGTAAAAGTGGTGCACCATTATCTTGTATCTGGGTGAGGAACCATGGCCCTTTTATGACTTGTGGACTTCAACTGGCTGACTCAGGAATTCTGGGAGTTGAAGTCCACAAGTCATAAAAGGACCATGGTTCCTCACCCCTATCCTACATTGTCCTTTTTGGGGGGAAGGGACAAATATGGCAATTAGGGAACCACAGTTTTGGAGAATTGCGGAATGCTCCATTTTTTTCCTGACCACCCTAAACCTTCCAGTGTTTTAACTTGGTGACTTGTAGTACCGAGTACAGGGAGTCCTTGACTTACGACCACAATTGAGCCCAACGTTTCTATTGGCTGAATGAGATATTTGTTGTGTGAGTTTTGCCCCATTTTACGACCTTCCTTGCCACTGTTGTTAAGTGAATCACTGCAGTTAAGTTAGTAACACGGTTAAGTAAATCAGGCTTTCCCATTGCTTGTCAGAAGGTCACAGAATGTGGTCATGTGACCCCAGAACGCTGCAACCGTCATAAATATGAGTCAGTTGCCAAGCGTCTAAATTTTGATCATGTGACCATGAGGCTGTTGCAACGCTGGTAAGTGTGAAAAATGGTCCTAAGTCACTTTTTTCAGTGCCGTTCTAACAGTCACTAAATGAACTATTGTAAGTTGAGGATTACTTTATCTCTCCTGGTTTGAAGTTTTCTTGGAATGGTTCACTCATGAAGCATACCCAGTTTTTCGTGGAACATCGTGTTCACTGCATATGGAGCCACTTCCGGTTTGGTGGATTTATTTGTAGAAATTATCACCAGCTCCTAGAATTTTATACAGGTAGTCCTTGACTTACGAGAGATAGATTGGGAAAATCTGTTTCTGACCAGCTGAATTTACTAATGTTTCTTACAGGATCAAAGATAAGACAATTGAATTTCAGATTTTAAATTGAGCTGCGTTATAGGAGGGTGAGAATCCAACTCCAGGCCTCAAGCCGAACTTTAATTAAGCTGGATTTCTTTTTAGACTTAAATCAAAGTACCCTGTTTTTTTTATTCTGAGTAGGCTACCAAGTTGACTTCTCTCTTCCAAAATCACCGGCCTTCTGTGTGGGCTTATAAGGCAGCTCCTGTGCCTTTTATCTATTTTTAGCCTGGAAAAAGATTCCTTGCCCCCTCCTTGATTTAGGATTTAAAGCGGCCAGTTCCTGTCCCGTGTGCTTCCTCACTAGGCTGGCTGCCCTAGCCTTATTGCATCTTTCTAATTCTGTTGTATTGTGCAATTCTGTTGCTATGTTTGGGTGAGAGTTGGAGTGTTTTTTAATTGGGGATCCCATGTAGTTCTTTCTTGGTACCCCACAAACTTGCTGGTCCAGCTTTCAATGGGTGTGTGCTGAACTTGGCATCAGCGAGAAATTTGGAGAGTTTGTTGTCATGATATGAAAAATGTAAGGAAAAAAAAAACACTTAGCAAGCAATTCTCTACTCAAGGGAAGAAGTAAATTAATTCATTTATACTGCACCATGCTTGGCATTCGCTAGTGCACAAATGTAATTTCACTTCGCTAGAACTATCCCTCGTTCTAGCCAGATTATGCATGGATTAAGTTCCTACAGAGTTTGCTTTTTCCTAGTGGCATGCAATTATTGGTGGTCCTCAACTTACGACCACAACTGAGCTTAAAATTGCACGTTGCTAAGCGAGACAGTTGTTAAGTGACAGTTTTACAGTCTTTCTTGCCAAAGTTGTTAAGTAAATCACTGTAGTTGCTAAGTTAGTAACACAGTTGTAAAGTGAATCTGGCTTCCCCATTGACTTCGCTTGACAAAAGGTTGCAAAAAGGGGATCACATGACCCCGTCACACAGCAACCATCATAAATATGAATTGGTTGCCAAGTGTCTGAATTTTGATCATGTGATCAGAGGGATGCTGCAGTGGTTATAAGTGTTAAAAATGGTCGTGAATCACTTTTTTCAGGGCTGTTTTAACTTCAAACAGTCACTAAATGAATAGTTGTAATTCGAGGACTACCTTGTACCTATTTGTGTAAGTTCCGCAAAAAAAAACAAAAAACCTCAAATCAGGGTGAATTTTTAAATCCCATTTTTGAAATAAAAGCGAAATAGCAAGGGTGCTTCTTAAGGGAATCCCTCAAGCTTCTGGGTTTGGTTTAACTGGCAAGAGCTTTGGAGGAAGAGTTAAACAATTCAGCTGCAACTTGATTTTCCCCAGAAGAGGAGAGGCCAACAAAGGCCTCTGGCTTTCCTGGGCTGAGATTGCCAAACAGAGATTCATTTAATCGCTAGATTACCTGCCATTGCATCAGCATTCCAAAAAGTGCTGCCAAAGTGCAGTGCTATAACTTGCTTGAGAATATATACGCATGTCTGTGAGCTAGTTACAGTAAACAGGACCCTGTGTCTTATCCAGACTTAAGACAGATCTGCCTCCTGGCTGTTCCTTTTCTCAACTTTTTAAGGATGGAGATGTTCTTTATTCTGCTTACTGAAGCTGTCCATTCAGGTAGTCCTCGATTTATGATCCCAATTGGGACTCGAACCTCTGTTGTTAAGCAAGGTGGTTGTCAAGTGAATCGAGATCAGTTCTACGACCTTTTTGGCCACAGATGTGAAGTGAATCATCCCAGTTAAATGAATCATGTGGTCGTTAAATGAATCCAGCTTCTCTCCCCCCCCCCCCCATTGACTTTGCTTGTGGGAAGCCACCATCTGGGAAGGTTGAAAATGGAGATCACATGACCTCGAGATGCTGCAACGGTCATAAGTACATCCTGGTTGCCAAGCACCCAAATATTGACCACATGTTCATGAGGATGTTATGATGATCGTAAGTGCAAGGACCAGTTGTAAGTCATTTTTTTTCAGTGCTGTTGTAACTTCAAGTATTCATTAAACCAGGGGTGTCAAACTCAATTTCATTGAGGGCCGCATCAGCATTGCGGTTGCCCTCGGGGTGCCGGGTGGGTGTGGCCAGGGTGGGTGTGGCCTACTGGGTGGGCGTGGATGGAGTGGGTGCAGCCTACTGGGTGGGCATGGCCAGCTCTACATCGTTCGCATCAAGGGTGCCTGTGGGGGCCTGGGCAGGAGTGGGACAGATCTGAGGATCTCTGGCAGAAGGGGGTGGGAGTGGGGCAAGCGCCAAGGCATGGTCCATTTCTTCATTCCTCACAAAGGGTGACACCTCCCCAGCATGCACCCAGGGGCTGGGGCTGACGCGGCAGGGGCTGGTTCCTCATTGTTTCCAGACGGCCTTGTGGAGCTAAGACTGAATGCCTTTCAGCATAGATGGCCACCACAAAATTGTACATTGGCTCCCGGCCGGCCTGGGCCAAGGCCAAGGCAGCGGGGGCCGTTCCCTCACTATTTCCAGGATGGCTTCGCGGGCCACATGAAACCACTTCACGGGCCGCATCCGGCCCCCGGGCCTTGTGTTTGACATGTCAGCATTAAACTAATGGCTGTAAGTCAAGGACTGCCTGTAGTCATTTCAGATGAAGATAGAAAGTTCCAGCTCTGAAAAGTAAGCTTGCTTTGGCATACTCAACAATCCCTATTTATTAGCAACCAGGATTTCTGCTTTTAGTAAGTGAAGTCCATCTTCTTTCAAGTCAAACTCAGCTCCTGATGGCTTCAAAGAGACATTCCTATGGTTTCTTTGGAAACCATATGGATGTGACTTTCCATGGTCATTTCCATAGATGGTTTTATTTTATTGCCCAGTTTAACTTGCTTTTTTGAGATTTTTCTAGTGGTCTCCCATCTACGTGGTAGCTAGCTTTTGAGATTGGTTGAGAATGGCTAGTGCTGCCACCTGACAGTGTTCTGTGTTTGTAAGCATATTACAAGCTAATGCAGGTAGTCCTTAATTTACGACTGGTCATTTAATGACTTTTTGAAGTTACAACAGAGTAAAAAAAACTTACTTCTGCCCCATCATTGATCTGCTATACTAATCAAAGAGAGAAGCAACCTGGAATTAAGGAAAAAACTTCCTAACAGAGAGGACAATTAACCAGTGGAATGGCTTGCCTCCAGGAATTGTGGGTGCTTCATCACTGGTGGTTTTTAAGAAGAGTCTGGACAACCACTTGTCTGAAATGGTTTAAGGC
>NW_015388963.1:180797-198782 GCF_001527695.2 Protobothrops mucrosquamatus
ATGGCACGGGTGCCAGAGGCGGCACCCAGAGCCCTCTCTGTGGGCACGCACGCCGTCGCCCCAGTTTTAGGCCTTCAGCTGGGTTTTATAAAACCTTTTCGCTTTAGGTCTCCACCTCTGTGTGCAAAAAAAAAAAGGTTCAATCAATCAGGCAATTTCAACTCGCAGTGAAAAAAAAGATCTTGCAAAGTTGGAATTGATTGATTGAACTTTTTAGTCCCACCCAGTCTGCCGTTACCACCGCAGCCACACCCACCCAATGGGCCACACCCACCCAATGGACCACGCCCATCCAATGGACCACGCCCACCCAATGGACCACGCCCACCCGGCACCCGACAATGCGTAAGTGGGTTTTGGGTTGCAGTTTGGGCACTTGGTCTCTAAAAGGTTCGCCATCACTGGTTTAAGGTCTTCTGCTTGAGCAGGGGGCTGGACTAGAAGACCTCCAAGGTCCCTTCCAGCTCTATTCTGATTTTGATGTGATCACAGTTTAGTCATTGGGCAACCAGCTTCCATTTATGATGGGGTACAGTATCCCATGGTCATATGGTCAAGCTTTGTTATTTTTGGGCTGTTTTCCAAGAAAACAAATGCCCATTGGATAAGCTGGATTCAAACTTATGACCATATGTTTTGCTTAACAACTGTGATGACTCAATGACCATCATAAAAACAGTCATAAAACCGAGTCTTGTCATGTGGTGACTTGACATGATCAAAAGTCAGGGCTCAGTTTCAGATGCCAATTTGTTTTTAAAGAACACTTTGCTGTAGCATATATTTATGTTCTTAATTAAAATAATAATTGGTATAGGACTAGACATGACTGAACCTCTTCTAACGGCATGAATTCATCACACTAAGGTTGGGTTTTGGCTTAGTTAAGTCATTAAAACCCAACCATTCTGATTTGTAAAGCAGGATTAGTGGCTTAAGGCAGCGTTACTGAACCTCGGCAACTTTAAAATGTTTGGACTTCAACTCCCAGAAGTTTCTGGAAGTGCTAGCTAGAGAATTGTGTGAGCTGAGGTCCAGACATTTTAAAGTTCCAAGGTTGAAAAACCGCTGCCTTAAGCCACTAATCTACAATCCAGCTAATTATGGCTTTCCATCACATATGAAAGCAATTTGCACTTCCAAGATTCATTTTATCTCAGAACAATTCTGTATTCTGCATTTGTTAAATTCACAGAGATAACTTTGCCGCCCAAAGTTACAGTAGAAGATCAGTGGTTTAGAAGCTTTTCAGCTTTACAGTTTCGGTGTCTTCCTGTTTCACAGAAAAACTTGAAAGGAACAGGTAGATGCCAATATGGAAAGTTTTAAATAGATAACCCCAGCAGCTAAGTTCCTCGCTTTAAACCTATTTCAGCTTGTGAAGTGTTATTTTTTTAATTTAATTTTTTCATTCCATGGTGTCAGTTTGGCATCCTGGGTTCTCTTAAAAAGATCATGAATATTAGGGCCGAGTATGCTTTGAAAATGATGAAGAAAAAACAGTTTGGATCTAGTGTGAGTGAACTGCTTTCCCACCCTTTCATTAAAGCAGCCCAGGTTTGTTCCTGCTCTCATGTTTCCATGAGGCAGCAAAATAACAGAGTTGGAAGGGACCTTGGAGGTCTTCCAGTCCAACCCCCTGCTCAAGCAGGAAGCTCCTTTGCCATTTCAGACTAATGGTTACCCAATCTTTTCTTAAAACCTCCAGTGTTGGAACACACACAACTTCTGGAGAGGAGGAGGAGGAGGAGGAGGAGGAGGAGAAGGAGAAGGAGAAGGAGAAGGAGAAGGAGAAGGAGAAGAAGAAGAAGAAGAAGAAGAAGAAGAAGAAGAAGATGATGATGATGATGATGATGATGATGATGATGATACAAAGTCAAAATAGAGAAGACAGCAACAGACAGTAAGTGCCGCCTATGCAAAGAAGCTGAAGAAACAGTGGACCACCTGGTAAGCTGCTGCAAGAAGATCGCACAGGCTGACTACAAGCAGCGGCATGACAAAGTAGCAACAATGGTGCATTGGAAGATCTGCAAGAAGTATCATTTGCCTGTAAGCAAGAACTGGTGGGATCATAAAATAGAGAAAGTCATAGAAAAGGATAAAATTAAACTGCTCTGGGACTTCAGAATTCAAACAGACAAGTACCTGCAACATAACACCCCGGACTTAACAATTGTCGATAAGAAAGACAAAAAAGTCTGGATAGTGGACGTGGCAGTGCCTGGAGACAGCAGAATAGACGAGAAAGAACTGGAGAAGATAACAAAATACAAAGACCTACAAATAGAAATAGAAAGACTGTGGCAAAGGCAAGCAAGTGTAGTACCAATAGTAATAGGCGCCTTGGGTGCAATCCCAAAACAACTGGAGCACCCCTTGAACACCATTGGCATTGACAAATTCACCATTAGTCAATTGCAAAAGGCGGCCTTACTAGGAACTGTGACGAGATCTGTAATACCATCAAACATCCACATCTGCCTATCCCAGGTCCTTGGGAAGAACTCGATAGGTAGACAAAAATGCCAAATCCAGTCTGAACATCTGGCTGACTATGCGATGATTAATAATAATAATAATAATAATAATAATAATAATAATAATAATAATAATAATAATAATAATAATAATAATAATAAAGTTGGAAGGGACCTTGAAGGTCTTCTAGTCCAACCCCCTGCTCAGGCAGGAAACCCTATACCATTTCAGACAAATGGCTGTCCAGTCTCTTCTTAAAAACTTCCAGTGTTCCATTGATTAATTGTTCTGTCAGGAAATTTCTGCTTAGTTCTAGATTGGGTCTCTTCTTGATTAGTTTCCATCCATTCTTTCTTATCCTGCTTCAGGTGCTTTGTGGCAGTCCCTTAGATATTGGAACATGCTATCACAGCATTTCTAGTCCTTCTTTTCATTAAACTAGACTTTCCCAATTCCTGCAACCATTCTTCATATGTTTTAGCATCCAGTCCCCTAATTATCTTTGTTGCTCTTTGCTGCGTTCCTTCTAAACTAAAGTCAATATCTTTTTTATATTGTGGCAACCAACCTGGATGCAATATTCCAATGTGGTCTTACCCCAAGGCATTATAAAGTGGCACTAACAGGGGTTACATGATAGTAGTATTCCAGTATTTGAGGGGCTGCCACAAAGAAGAGGGGGGCAAACTATTCTCCAAAGCACCAGAGTCAGTTTCCAACAATGGTTGGAAACTGACCAAAGAGAGAAGCAACCTGGAATTAAGGAGAAACTTCCTAACAGTGAGGACAATTAACCAGTGGAGCAGCTTGCCTCCAGAAATCGTGGGCGCTCCATCACTGGAGGTTTTTAAGAAGAAACTAAACAGTCAGTTGTCTGAAATGGTATAGGTTCTCCTGCTTGAGCAGGGGGCTGGACTAGAAGACCTCTAAGGTCCTTTCCAGCTCCTATTTCTATTCTATTCTATTCTATTCTATTCTATTCTATTCTATTCATTTTTCCAGATCATTTTTAAAATTTCTTGCATGTATTTCTTCCAAATACATGCAGTCCTTGACTTACAACTATTCATTTAGCGACCATTTGAAGTTTCAGCCGCACCACATGACTTATGACCCATCCTTGCCCTTACAGCTGCCATAGCATTCCTAGGGTCATGTGATAAAAATTCAGGCACTTGGCACGCGGTGTGTATTTACGATGGTTGCAGCATCCCAGGGTCACTTGGTCGCCATTTTTGCAACCTTCCCAGCCAGCTTCCCCCAAGCAAAGTCAATTGGGGGAAGCTGGATTTGTTTAACGACTGCATGATTCACTTAACAGCTGCAGTGACTTGCTTTGTGACTGTGGGATAAAAGGTCATAAAACTGGGTGTGATTCACTTGACAACCGCCTTGCTTAGCAGCAGAAATTCTGATCCCAAGGACTACCTGCACCATCATGCATAGACAGGTACTCCTCAATTTACAACAGTTCATTTAGTGACTGTTCAAAGTTACAATGGCACTTGAAAAAAGTGACTTATGACCGTTTTTCACACTTGCGACTGTTGCAGCATCCCCACGGTCACGTGATCAAAATTCAGATGCTTGACAACTGACTCATATTTATGACGGTTGCAATGTCCCAGGGTCATGTGATCCCCTTATTCGACCTTTTGACAAGCAAAGTCAATGTGGAACGCAGACTCACTTAACAACTGTGTTACTAACTTAATAAATGCAGTGGTTCACTTAACAACTGTGGCAAATGGGGCAAAACTCCCTTAACAAATGTTTCACTTAGCAACATAAACTTTGGGCTCAATTGTGATCGTAACTCGAGGACTCCCTGTATTGGTTTTACGCAATATTACATAATGCGTGCTTGTCTTCCTCTTCACAAGCGTTGATTCATTGCCCATTCTCACTCAGGGCAAATGGTATTTAAGCTATCCCACTCGGATTATTCCAGGATTGAGGGCATCATAATTCCCTGAAGCTTGGACAACTAGCAGATGGGGATGAAAGGTTTACCCTTCCACCTGAACTGCTATTTTTCTACCTGCAGGGAAGTTGTTTGTGTGGAACATATTGTAGTGAGCGTCTTCCTTCTACAAGCTGGACGAAAGAACTAGATTGTGAAGAGTTCCTAGAGAATCTCTCTAACCTTGAGAAATTAGCTGTATGGCCTTGGACATGACATGTTCACGTGCTGTCTGTTGGGAGCGTATTCTGCAACATGCTGCTGTCTGAATGGGCAGCTGTTTATTCCAACATTCCAAAAAAGGGCCCCATCTATTCTGCACAAGGAAAGGAATGCCAGCCTTGTCTTTTTATAACTCAACGGGAGTTGTGCACCAGAAGTGTCTGTTGGGCAGAAGGCTCTTTGAACCTCCTTGGAATACTGCATCCAGTTTTGGTCACCGCGATGTAAAAAAGATGTTGAGACTCTAGAAAGAGTACAGAGAAGAGCAACAAAGATGATTAGGGGACTGGAGGCTAAAACATATAAGGAAAGGTTGATGGAATTGGGTATGTCTAGTTTAATGAAGAGAAGGAGGAGGGGGGACATGATAGCAGTCTTCCAATATCTCAGGGGCTGCCATAAAGAAGAGGGAGTCAAGCTATTTTCCAAGGTGCCTGAAGGCAGGACAAGAAGCAATGGATGGAATCTAATCAAGGAGAGAAACAACCTAGAACTAAGGAGAAATTTCTTGACAGTTAGAACAATTAACCAGTGGAACAACCTGCCTCCAGAAGCGGTGAATGCTCCAACACTGGAGGTTTTTAAGAAGAGACTGGACAGCCATTTGTCCGAAATGGTATAGGGTTTCCTGCCTGAGCAGGGGGTTGGACTAGATGACCTCCACGGTCCCTTCCAACTTTACTACTACTACTACTACTATTATTATTATTATTATTATTATTATTATTATTATTATTATTATTAAATTCATCTTGGACTTGACTGTAGATCTGGAGAAATGGGCCTTAATTTGCCCAGAACTGAAAAACCATGCAGGGTGCATGGATAAAGCGCTCAAATTTTCCCGACATTGATTTGACTTCTGGCAAATTTTCAAGAAGCCAATCACTGCACTGCACCGCACTGCACATCCTTCTCCATTCCATGCAGTTGTTAGAAAAAACCTGTCCTGCAAAAACCAAAATTTTGGTTTTCAAACCGTGGTCTCCAAACGTTTTTTATTGTAAAAGCTTATCAATGCAGTTTTTAGCACACACTAATAATATTTGTATATTTATTTATAAATATATACATTTACAGATAGTTCTTGACTGACAACTATTCGTTTAATGATTGTTTGAAGTTACAACGGCACTGGAAAAAGTGACTTATGACCATTTTTCATGAGCCGTGATGGCACAGTGGTTAGAATGCAGTACTATAGGCTAATTCTGCTGACTGCCCGGAGTTCGATCTTGACCGGTTCAAGGTTGACACAGCCTTCCATCTTTCCGAGGTCGGTAAAATGAGGACCCAAATTGTTGGGGGCAATATGCTGACTCTGTGAACCGCTTAGAGCAGGGGTCCCCAACCCCTGGCCTGTGGCCCACTACTGGGCTGTGAGCTGTTCGGAACTGGGCTGCAGAATCCATGAGCGTGCATACGCATCTCCACCTCCGTGAGCAGCGAACAAGCGCATCTGCACATGCTCCATTTGCGTGAGCAGTGGGCGTGTGTGCCCGTCGCTCACGCAAACAGAGCTGCTCGTGCGTACTTTCCAGCCGCTTACACGGAACCAACACCTTCCCCCCCCCCTCCAGTCCACAAAGCCGGAAAGGTTGGGGAACTCTAGCTCAGAGTAAAATACTATGAAGCGGTATATAAGTGCTATTGCTCTTTTCACACTTACAACCATTGCAGAATGCCTGTGGTCACGTGATCAAAATTTGGCCTCTTGGCAGTTGGCATGTATTTATGACGGTTGCAGTGTCCCAGGTTCTTGCGATCCCCTTTTGCGACCTTCTGACCAGCCAAGTCAATGGGAAGCCTGATTCACTTAACAGCCGTGTTACTAACTTAACAACTGCAGTGATTCACTTAACAACTCTGGCAAGAAAGATTGTAAAATGGGGTAAAAAATTCACTTACGAATTCAACTAACTGCCTTGCTTAGCAACAGAAATTTTGGGCTCAATTGTGGTCATAAGTCAAGGACTGCCTGTGTGTGCCTTTGAGTCGGTTGCTGACTCCTGGCCATGTTCTGGACTAGTTGCCGGAGTTTTTTCTTCGTAAGACTTTCAGAAGCAGTTGCTCTTATCTTCTCCTTCCTAAAGCTGGGGGAGAGTGACTGGGCCAAGGTCACCGGGCTGGCCTTGTGCCTGATTGTAACTTCAAACTGTCGCTGAATGAATGACCATAACTTGAGGACTATCTCTATTATAAAAACATCACTGATTTTTCTGTCATTTCAACCAATTACCATTGGTCATTTCATCAGGTTTTATCTTAACAGGAATACTTTGGGAGGTTTTTGAATATATTTTAGTAGAAACAGCCACTGTTTCTTGCTATTTGTGATGTAGCTTCTTAAAGGGTCTTATAGCTTGATGTGTACAGCTGCTTCAGATTTTATTCTGGGGCAAGGGGTGGGTGGGAGATGGGGATTATAAATGCTTAGAATATCCTCTCGGATATCTCAATCTTAAAACACATCCTGAGATGTTCATCGGAGGAAACCTTGCTTGAATGATTAAACTGTATATTGGTGCTTAGCCAAAGGATCTGAAAAGATCCACATTTAAGGGAAAAAGAAGGCTTGGAGGATGCTTATAAGAGGCAGAGGGAATGGCTTTGGGGGACAGGAGGAAGAATTACATCCCAGACAGCCGTTGGATAAATCTATAACAGGGGTGTCAAATTGACGGCCCACGGGCCAGATGCGTCACACGCTGGCCACACCCACTCCACCTCCGCAAAGGCAAAAAGTGTCGCGATATATCACGATACATCACGTGACTTGATTGAATTTGACACCCATGATTTAGACCAGGGGTGTCAAACTCAACTTCATTGAGGACCGCATCAACATTGCGGTTGCCCTCAGGGGGCCGGGTGGGTGTGGCCTACTGGGTGGGCGTGTATGGAGTGGGTGTGGCCAGCTCTACATCGTTTGCGTCAAGGGTGCCTGTGGGGGCCTGGGCAGGAGTGGGACAGATCTGAGGGTCTCTGGCAGAAGGGGGTGGGACCGGGGCAAGTGCCAAGGCATGGTCCACTGGGGGAGCCTCACTGTTCCTCTCAGGGCATGCGGGGGAGGTGGCTTATGGAGTTAAGACTGAATGCCTTTCAGCGTAGATGGCCAGCACAAAATTGTACATTGGCTCCCGGCTGGCCAGGGCCAGGGCCAAGGCAGCGGGGGCCGTTCCCTCACTGTTCCCAGGATGGCTTCGCGGGCCGGATCCGGCCCCCGGGCCTTGTGTTTGACATGTCTGATTTAGGCACTATACTGTATCACCTGAGGGCAGGACAAGAAGCAATGGATGGAAACTAACCAAAGAGAGAAGCAACCTAGAACTAAGGAGAAATTTCCTGACAGTAATAACAATTAATCAGTGGAACAATTTGTCTTCAGAAGTTGTGAATGCTCCAATACAAGTTTTAAAGAAGAGATTGGACAACTATTTGTCTGAAATGGTATAGGGTTTCCTGCCTGAGTAGGGGGGAGATCCCTTCCTGATTCTATTCTATTCTATTCTATTCTATTCTATTCTATTCTATTCTATTCTATTCCACTCCACTCCATTCCATTCCATTCCATTCCATTCCATTCCATTCCATTATATTCCTACTTCTACTCTACTAATAGTGTATAGAGTAGAATATACTGCATGGGACAGAAAGAGGGCTGAGAAAATCTATTCTATACAGACCTTTTACATCCTGGACATAAACTGTTTCAACTCTGCCCCTTGGGGTGGCGCTACAGAGCATTGCATGCTAAAACAACTAGACTCAAAGACAGTTTTTTCCCTCTTGCCATCACTCTGCTGAACACCTAATTCCCACAGCACTGTCTTATGTCTGTGGATATTTACCCATGTAGTAGGGCTGTATTACTCTTATCCTTCTCATCTGTTCCACTACCTTCTCTATTGATATTATTATTATTATTATTAATAATAATAATAATAATAATAATAATAATATTAATATCATTTTTATTATTATTATTACTTTGTTGTTTTGCATGTACACTGAGGGCTTATTCATTGGAGACAAATTCCTTGTGCATCTAATTGCACTTGTTCAAATATTCTATTCTATTCTATTCTATTCTATTCTATTCTATTCTCAATAAAGACCTATTCTATTCTATTCTATTCTATTCCATTCCATTCCATTCCCTATTCCCTATTCCCATTCCATCCCATTCCATAAAAATAGTATTAGCCTTCATGACTTTATTTTCCTAGTCTAGTCTACCTTGAAAGGCTGAGAAGTTGCATCTTTTCCTAGGCTTCTATAACTGCTGCACAATTCTAGGACAATATGAGTTTGATCTTGGAGGGTGCTACTCTGCATGGTTTGGGTTTTCTTTAGATTGTTTCTATCCCGCCTTCTTTATTTTTATAAATAATTTAAGGTGGCAAACACACATGGTACTCCTTCCTCCTTCTATTTTCCCCACAACAACAATCTGCAGCTCAATTTTGCAACTTTAAGTCATTTGGCTTCTGGGGAATTTCTAGTCCTGTAAAATTGGTGTGATCCTGGTCAGCAGCCTCTGAAGATATGTTAGCACGCATCTAGCTTGCCACTCACATAATGGCAAAGTTGTGAATGTGTTCCTACAAGTGGAAGTCTGACGTGTGACCAGTTTGTCTGTGTGCTTAATCATGACAACTGTACAAGAATATGGTTGTTGGAAAGCCGTGAGTGTATCTTCCAGAGCTTTCCCAAATTTATTGTAGAATCATGGAATGATAGGGCTGGAAGGAACCCTCAAGGTCTTCCAGTCCAGCCCCCTGCCCAAGGCAGGAATCCTTATACCACCCTGCGTAAATGGCTGTCCAATCTTTTCTTGAAAACCTCCAGCGATGGAGCACCCAATACTCTGGGAGACAAGCCGTTCCACTGGTTGTACATTTAAAAATTTTAATGTCCCAAGGGAGCAGGAGATTGTTGCACACAGAAGCAGGTTTTTAGCAGGGATCCTAGAGGTCATCCAGTCTAACCCCCTGTTTAGTGCAGCTGTCCAAATTAAAACATCCTCAACAGGTGTCTGTTTAGCCTCTACCTCAGAGGTGGGGAACTATGGCCCCTTTATGACTTGTGGACTTCAACTCCCAGAATTCCTGAGCCAGCATAGTATAGCTGGATCAGGAGTTCTGGGAGTTGAAGTCCACAAGTCATAAAAGGGCCATAATTCCCCACCTCTGCTCTATCTGAACAGGTCCAGTAAAGAGAAGACCATCATCTCCCAGGGACTTTTTATTGTTCAGATTTTTCTGATATTCTCTTGGAATTTAGCTTCCTATCATTTAAATCTGCTATCCGGTATTCCACATTCTGGAGTAAGAGAAAGGTCTGGTCCTCTGATATGAAATCCTGTTATGTATTTGAAGAGAGCCTATTATGTTCTTCTTCAGTCATTCCTCAAGGTTAAATTAAACCCACTTTTGTCTGTCTCTCCTCTATGACTTAGTTCATAATCCTCTGATCATCCTGATTTCCTTTCTTTGAACCTGTTCCAGTTTCTCTAAATCCTCCTTTAAGCGGGCATAGGACTGAATCTGGGAAGCCAAACAGAGCCGAACAATTATTTATTGTCATTTGGAAATGATGGTTTGTTTGAGGTCTCACCCATTTCTGGCTTATATTCAGTTTGCAATCAATTAACCTTCCTTAAGTATTGATACCAAACTCAGTAACCCCCTGCCTTTGATTACTGTTTTCTAACGCAATTTATATTTGTCTTCACAGTTATTACTTTCAGCCAATTTTTTTAACTTACCAAAATGGTTTTGAATTTGGCTTTGAGAGTAGAGGGAATCTTCCTTTAGCAAATGCCCCATTTAGTGTTTGTTCACAGTTACGACAGTGAAAGAGTAACTTTATAGCCCATTCTCACATTTACAACCTTTGCAGGTCTGTAAACCCAAGGCAAGCTGAAGTGAGGATGTAAGCAGAGTTCCAGTTTCACTTAGTGACAAGTTTGTTTAATGACCAAGTTGCTGATCTCAACTGTGTTCACTAAACGAGGACTATCCTGTATTAGTTCTCTCTCTCTCTCTCTCTCTCTCTCTCTCTCTCTCTCTCTCTCTCTCTCTCTCTCTCCCTCCCTCCCTCCCTCCCTCCCTCCCTCTCTCTCTTCATTGTCCCTTACCACCTTGTGCTATGCTGTGGCTTGTTTTAACTAAGATTTGTTGAAGAAGACAGGGCTAGAGATTTCTTTTAGAAGGAAGAACAATCCTTCAAATGGCTATGACTTTTGTTATGGTTATCAGAACTGATAGGAATTAAGACATAATTTAAAGATGAGCTTCTTGATGGAAATGGTGCTGTGTGTTAATTTTTTCTTTGTTTAAGTCACTGCTTCTTCAATTCCCAGAATTCCCCAGCCAGCTATGCTTCATCTTCAAGCTGCCAATGTTGAGAAAGTTATTTTGAATAGGACGTTATTTTGAATAGGACGTGGAAAGCTACCTTTTCTAAACATTGTTAGACAACTGAAATCTTAATATGGCCCTTTTTCCTCTCTCTTTTTCAGGTATAATTTCTGAGGGTGCATGAAATGGCGCTGCACATCCGCAATTTGCTGCCGTTCACCATTCCCGGAGTGCTGGTACTCATCGGCTGGTGGTGGTTTTCTTCGCGTAAAAAGGAGCGTGTCAGTAACCACGACAGGCAAGATCTTCCTAGTTTGGAAGAGTGCCAGAAATGTTCTCCTCCTCAGGAGCCAAGCTCTTGGAAAACTGGACAGTCGATCAGTGAACTTTCTCCATCTCTGCAGGACAAGCAGTGTAGCAATTCACCCTTTCAGGAATGGCAGATACCTCTGGCAGAAGACAGAGCCCAAAGCTTGGAAACGTCGAGAGAAGACCTTCCTGTTGGGGCAATACCAACCCTCCAACCAGATTCACTTCAGGACGACAGTGGAGAAGTGGAAGTGATGGGGCCTCAAGGTGTGCTTGGTTCCCCTTCGCCCAAGACCTCTCTTCTGGATGTACAAAAAGATGATGACTCCCAAACTGGTGAGGTAGCCGATGAAGGAAAGCCTGATTCCAATCAAGCATCAAACCAAAGGCTGTTGGCAGCTCCTGGTTCTGAAAAATGGGAGGACAGTAGCAAAGATGTGATGGTCCAGATCGGTTCATCTGAGACGTCTTTGAAAGAAGACCAGTGTTCTGCATCCACCTCTATGGATTCTTTCCCCGTCACCTGCTCCAGAAAGATAATTGAAGAAGTTCCGGGTGAGATCCCTAAGGATCCTGTTGAAATGGAAGAAGGGAGTGATAATAATAGTGGCGAAGGAGAGACTGCAGTTGGGACACCGACCAAGTGTGTTGAACCTACTAGATCGGAGGTGGTTGAGGAAGGGATGACGTCCAGTTCAAAGATTGGTAGCATGTTGAAGCACAATGGATGCAGAGAAGTTGGGTATAAGGGTGATCTGGAGAAAGAGAGGATAGGAGCCATTAGTTTGGACAAACAAGAAGTAGAGATGATTGAGCAGGTGGCCATGCAAATCATTTCTAATGTCATCCGGGCAGCTACCGAGGAAGTATTATCAGGGTCGGTCAGTGATATGTCAGAGAGGATATGCCAAATAGCAAGCCGGGTGGATAGTCCTCGGGAGAAGATGTCCACTGGAGGTGTTGGCCAAGCAGAATCCAGCCAGGGTGGTGAATGTGTGAACCAGGAGGCTGCTAATGTGGAAGTATCTCCCCTCCTGGAGGAGAACGTCAACCGTCATGCTACGTATTCAAGTTGTTTGACACACGGCCAACTGGTCAACCGAAGTCACAACCGGCTCAGAGACTCCAGTTGTCCCACCAGGCGGTCTGTTGGCAGTCTGACAGCAGCTACGAACCATGAGGAGGAGTTTGAGGATGGTCACATAGTGATGGAAGATTCTGGGTGCAGCGCCTGCACCTCAGAAGATGGGGCTAGTGCTGAGGATCTCTTGAAAAGTGCTTCATCTCCACCTCCACAACACCTGGATCTGTTGAACATGTCCACCATCAAAGACTCAGAGAACAAGTCCATGTCGAGCCAGAAGCCACCTTCCTCCACATCAACGGAAAACACGGTGCCATACAGCAATGGCCTGATGAAGGAGGACTTTCCATCTCTCAGCCACGAACAGCAGTGGCGAACGGAGGCCGATACAGACCACTCAGGAGGTGAGGATTCTCTGTCATCTTAACTAAATATAGGTAGTCCTCAACTTACAACCATTCACTTAGTGACAGTTCAAATTACAAGGACACTGTACATTACAAGTGACTTATGACCTTTTTTCACACGACTATTGCAGCATCCCCATGGTCACATGATGAAAATTCAAATGTTTGGCAACAGGCATGTATCTATGACGGTTGCTGTGTCCCGAGGTCATGGGATCACATTTTGCGGCCTTCTGACGAGCAAAGGCAATGGGGAAGCCAGATTCACTTAACAACTGTATTGCTACCTTAAAAACTGCAGTGATTCATTTAACAACCGTGGCAAAAAAAGGTCATAAAATGGGGCAAATCTCACTTAACAATGGTCTTGCTTAGCAATGGAAATTTTGGGCTCAGTTGTGGTTGTAAGTCAAGGCCTACCTGTAGGGCCTGCTCTTATTTTCCTGTGGTAAAAGATAGGATAATTTTCTCAGGATACAACTGGAAAGGTGGTTATTTAAGAGAGATTTCTTTTTATTTTTTGAAATATTGGGATCTGAGCACCAGTAAATCTGTAGTGAAGTTCAGGGAAATGGAAATTTGGGTATATGCATGTGTCAAAAAAATTGGGATGGTCAAATCCACCCGGTTGTAAATGCATATTGAAAAGGAACTTCAGTCATATGCCACCATTTTGACTTTTTTGACAGAAAAAGGGAGTAGGTTCAATCACCCATTTTTGATTTGGGGACTTTTAATGAAAAATAGATATTGTTAAGACTGACCAATCTTAGAAGCCAGAATTAAAAATCCAAGCAAACCCATTTTGATTCTGGATTTGATCGTTTGAGCAAACATCAAACTATGTTGTGGAGAGTGGAGAAGTTGGAACTTCAGGTAGTTCTCAGCTTACGACCATTTGTTTAGTGACCATTCAAAGTTACAGTGACACTGAAAAACGAGATATATGATTGGGCCTCCCACTTATGACCAACGCAGCATCGCCAGGGTCACATGATCATAATTTGGGCACTCGGCACTCATTTTTTTCAGTGCTGCTGTAACTTTGAACAGTCACTAAATGAATGGTTGTAAGTCAAAGGCTATCTTTATAGCTAGGGGGGTTTTAAACCATAATTAGGTTTGTTTAATTTTGACTCGATACAGTTATGAACTGAGCCTTTGTGGCTTATAAACTGGAGTTTATGGCTCAGGCTTGAGTGGTGTCAATATGGTTTATTTATTAAACCATGATTTAATAGAATACTTACTAACAGTCTAACCCAGGGGTAGGCAACCTTGGCTCTTTTATAATTCGTGGTCTTCAACTCCCAGAATTCCTCAGCCAGCCATGCTGAGGAGAAATGGAGAGGTTTCCAAGCTGAGCCATGCTGGCTCAGGAATTCTGGGAGTTGAAGTTCACGAGTCATAAAAGAGTCAAGGTTGCCTACCCCTGGTCTAACCTATACTAAATATAAATCTATACTTTCCATATAAATATTGTATACATAATTTATTATAGATATAAATATATCAAATATATACTGATAAGTACTAAAAACTAAACCAACCAAAGCTATTGGGAGTCAGGTGGTCTACAAATTAAAATAAGCAATGTGAATCCAGGCATAGCATCTAAAGTTGGCTTCAAAGCAGCCCAAACTATGAATTTTCTATATGTAAAGTCTGTGCTCTTTTCAGAATATAACAGTTTTTCTAATTTCTGCTGCCTCAATGAGAATTACTGGTAGATGCTTGGATTCAGGAGTTGTAACTGGAAAAAGGAAAGATGGAGGGCAATAGAAGAAGGGGACGACAGAGAATGAGGTGGCTGGATGGAGTCACTGAAGCAGTAGGCGTGAGCTTCAATGGACTCCAGAAGATGGTAGAGGACAGGAAGGCCTGGAGGATCGTTGTCCATGGGGTTGTAATGGGTCGGACATGACTTTGCAACTAACAACAAAATTGGGAAAAGGGAGTTTTTTCCACAACTCTCCTCCTAAGGCTCATAATATCCCTCCCCCCGAGGTGAGGCAGCCCCCCAATCTCCAGACATTTCAGAAAGATGTGAGAGCATGCCTCTGCAGTCTTGCATGGGGAGTGCAAAAGAACATGCAACCGTGGATCTAAAATTAATTTTAATGTGGCTTTTAATCATCCTTTCTCTGTTTAAATTTTGATTTTTTTTATACTTTTTAAGGTTTTAATATTTTACTGTACACTGCCCAGAGATACTCTGTGAGGCAGATGGGCAGTTTCAAAATGTGATAGGTAGGTAGGTAGGTAGGTAGGTAGGTAGGTAGGTAGGTAGATAGATAGATAGATAGATAGATAGATAGATAGATAGATAGATAGATAGATAGATAGATAGATAGATAGATAGATAGATAAAAGGAAAGGAGAGGGTGGAGAGAGAAAGACAGAAAGAAAGAAAGAAAGAAAAAGAAAGAAAGAAAGAAAGAAAAAGAAAGAAAGAAAGAAAGAAAGAAAGAAAGAAAGAAAGAAAGAAAGAAAGAAAGAAAGAAAAAGAAAATGTTATAGTAAACTATTCTTAAACACTGGGGATGTTGATGGAGATAGTAACTAGATACATCCTAGAGCAGGCATGTCAAATTCGCGACATCACGTGATGTCGCACGACGTATCACGACTTTTTCCCCATTGCTGGCAATGGGGTAGACGCGGTTTCAGAGTGACGCATCCGGCCCACGGGCCGGCAGTTTGACATGCCTGTCCTACAGAGTTTACCATCTCATAATAATCAGAAAAATGTCAGTCTTTTCTTATCTCAAGCTACCTTCATTGCTTTGGATAGTAAGATGGGCAATATATAAATTTAATAAATAATGGTTCTTGTGGGCCCATACGTGTTCCTTTTTGGCGGATGGACGAACTGGTCAGGTCTATGCATTTTTTAATCAGATTTATATTCGCCTTTCAGTTAGAAGGTCAGGGCAGCAGTCGTAGCTATTCTTCTCACTTTTCTCCCCAGTGACAACCCTGTGAGGTAGGTAGATCCATGAGAGATTGCCTGGCCTGGGGAGAATTTGGATTCCAGTGTAAGATGAGAAACAATTGTTCCTCCGTGCTTCTTATCCAAGTTATTTCGCACCTTTCTGAATCTAGTACCTTCCAGATAGTCCTCAACTTACAACCGCAATTGCTAAGTGAAATATTTGTTACGTGAATTTTGTTCCATTTTAAGACCTTTCTTGCCACAGTTGTTAAGTGAATCACTGCAGTTGTTAAGTTAGTAACCCGGTTGTTAAGTGAATCTGGCTTCCCCATTCACTTTGCTTATCAGAAGGTCACAAAAGATGGTCACATGACCCTGGGACATTGCAACCGTCATAAATACATGCTAAGTGTCCAAATTTTGATCACATGACCATGGGGATGCTGCAAAAGCCATAAGTGTGAAAAGCGGTCATACGTCACTGTACAGGTAGTCCTTGATTTATGACTGAAGTTAAGACAGACCACCCAGAAGCTATTTGTGACCCAGTTCCAAAGTTCTGACCGTTGTTTCCTCCTCTGGTCTCGGGTGCTTGGCAATCATCCTGCATATATGTCTGTTTGGAGTGTCCCATGATCACAATTTAAGATACAGTATATTTGCTAAAAATCGGTTTTTACTTCCAGTTTTTTTGCAAAAATGGCCCATAGTGAACAGTGGGTTCACTTAACAACTGTGGCATTTGGTTAACAACAACTGCAAAAAAAGGTTAGAAAAATGGGTCCAGTCATGTGGCGATCTCCTTTACAACCATCACTACTTATGACCATAATGGCCAGGCTCCTTTACAGTCATAAGTTGAGGACTACCATTGATTGATTGATTGGTTGGTAGGTAGGTAGATGATAGATAGATAGATAGACAGACAGACAGACAGACAGACAGATGATAGACAGGTAGATAGATAGATAGATAGATAGATAGATAGATAGATAGATAGATAGATAGATAGATAGATAGATAGATAGATAGATAGACAGATAGACAGACAGACAGACAGACAGACAGACAGACAGACAGACAGACAGACAGACAGACAGACAGACAGACAGATGATAGACAGGTAGGTAGATAGATAGATAGACAGACAGACAGACAGACAGACAGACAGACAGACAGACAGACAGACAGACAGACAAGATAGACAGACAGACAAGATAGACAGACAGACAAGATAGACAGACAGACAAGATAGACAGTTAAGATAGACAGACAGATGCTGGCTGGCTGGCTGGCTGGCTGGCTGACTGACTGACTGACTGACTGACTGACTGACTGAAGGGACATCATCTCGCTAGAGAAGTTTGTTCTACCCATCTCTGTAGCTCCTTATGTAAAAGGAGAAAGTTGGAATGACAGGACCAGACCTTGAGTTTGTTGCAATACCGTTGCCCAGCATTTCAACACCCTGTAAGTGAAGGAACGTGGCTGATTTTCTTTTTTAGGCTCTGACGTGAACAGCATGGACTCGGTGGACAGCGGTTGTGCTCTCCGCAAGAATGACAGCTGCCCTAATGCTAAGATGGGAACAGACTGCAATAAGGCAGAGCTTGTTATCTGGGAAATTCAAATACCAAAGGTAATGTCCAGAAAATCGTCTGTCTAGTCATGATTTTGCTTAAATGGGGATTCCCAGTTTTTTCAGTTATGCATTTTCTTGGTCGTAGTGCTTGCCCTTTAATGTTATTGCTCCAATGTCCACATTCTCCTAATCTTCATGGTCTTCATACGTGGTTTAGAAACTGGGATCTTTTCCTGGGATGATGGGCTTGGGACATGTGCCTTTATGGGAATTTTATTAAGATAAAATTAAAGATAAAATTTATTAAGATAAAATAGTCCCCGGAGTTGGACTAGAAGACCTCTAGGGTCATTTCCAACTCTGTTATGATGCCTATTATGTTAACGGATGGAAACTAACCAAGGAGAGAAGCAACCTAGAACTAAGTTAGAACAATTAACCAGTGGAACAACCTGCCTCCAGAAGTGGTGAATTCTCCAACACTGGAAGTTTTTAAGAAGAGACTGGACAGCCATTTGTCTGAAATGGTATAGGGTTTCCTGCCTGAGCAGGGGGTTGGACTAGATGACCTCCAAGGTCCCTTCCAACTTTACTACTACTACTACTACTACTACTACTACTACTACTACTACTACTA
>NW_015388963.1:198800-202361 GCF_001527695.2 Protobothrops mucrosquamatus
AAGTCGAGGACTACTTTTAACGTGATTTGCACAATTCTGGTCTTTGTAGATCTAGACCAGGGGTAGGCAACCTTGGCTCTTTTATGACTCATGGACTTCAACTCCCAGAATTCCTGAGCCCGCATGGCTCACTTGGAAACCTCTCTCTTTCCCCTTAGCATGGCTGGCTCAGGAATTTTGGGAGTTGAAGTCCACAAGTCATAAAAGAGCCAAGGTTGCCTATCCCTGATCTAGATAAATCACAGTATTTGAATGTCTTTTCCAAGGCCTTCATGGTTGCTGTACCAAATGGTAGTTTTGTGGTCTATCTCTTGTCTGCTGATTCCTTTACTTTTGATAGTGGATCCTAAAAGTCCCGTAAGGGAGATAGGGCGGTATATAAATTTAAATAAATAAAAAAAGGGGGGGGGGAAGCCATTTATTAGTGTTCATTGTCAGTTCTAAGGCTGAGGCCTAATGTCACCACTTTGGTCTTCCTTATTAGTAATCTTAATCCCATTTTCTTTTCACCGTGGTCTTTGAGTTTATTGCCACAGCTTGCACATCCTGGGCTCTTTTAGCTATCTGTAGAGTCATCAGCATAGTCCAGGACTATTGATATATCTTCCTTTAGTTTTAACCAACCCATCTTCAGAGCTCAGAGGAGCAGAGATTATGACACCAAGATTAACATCAGACCAGCAATCAAGAAATAAACAATATCTCAATCAAGGAACTTCCAAACAAGCTAACAATAAACAACCAAAGAACCACCAAGGCCGCTCCCATCAACACTTGATAGGGCAAGCCACTAGAATATAAATTGAGAGCCAACCCTACTCCCTACGAGCACTGATGATGTTACCTAGTTTGGTAATGAAACGTCTGCAAGAAAACAGCTAAGCTCAGAGAGCACCCAGGACCCCTCCTCATTTCAACCCTGAACTATAAACATTCACCTCTATCTTGCAGTCAATCTTCTTCCAGTTTCCCTATATTCTTCATAAAGGTAGAGGAAGTAAGGAGAGCATATACAGCTTCTGTTACTCCTTTTCAGAACTGGAGTTTCATTATCTCCATCCGGACTCAATTCCTGTCCTGGGGATAGGTTTTGCATGCAGACAATGAGTTGATCTGAGCTCTTCATTTTCTAAGGACATTCCACAGCTTGACATGGTTGACACAATCGTTGACCTTTCTATAATTGATGAAGCACATATTGACTTATTTTTGTTCTCTCATTTTCTCAGTTGTGTCTCTTGTTCCTTAACCTTTTCTAAGGCCATCTTGAGCTTCTGTCATCTCCTATTCCAATCTGCATTGAATAATGATCCTAACCAGTGTTTTGCTAGCATATGAAATTAAGGATATTGTGTGATGATTCATATCTATATACTACTATATACTACATACTACTAAAACTTTGATTGTCATAACCATTAACTGGGCAAAATGGTACACCATAGGGTAGCAACCTTTATCTCAAATGGGCTAATTTACAGAATGCATCCAAAAATTGGGACCCAGACTCCCATGGAATTGAATTTTGACAAATTTTACAAAATGTTTTATGACATTAGTCATCATAAAATAGTTTATGACATAACAGAGCCAGTTTGGCCTAGTGTTAAGGCATCAGCCTAGAACAGGGGTCTTCAAACTTGGCCCTTTTATAACTTGTGGACTTCAACTCCCAGAATTCCTCAGCCAGGCACGCTGGCTGAGGAATTCTGGGAGCTGAAGTCCACAAGTCATGAAAGGGTCAAGTTTGAAGACCCCTGCCCTAGAAAGTAGGAGACTATGAGTTCAAGTGAAAGCCATGAAAGGCCAGCTGGGCGACTTTGGGCCAATCCCTCTCTCTCAGCTCATCTCACCTCACAGGATGGTGGTTGTGTGGAGAATAGGAGGAGGAAGGAATATATTTGCCTTATTTGCAGTGCTTTTTTTCTTAAAAAAAAAAAAAAAGGTGCCGGAACTCACACAGGTCATACAACCCACCTTGCCTACCCTACAAGTTCCATCCAAAAAGGGTGCCAGAACTCGGTTCTGGGCGTTCTATGAGAAAAAAAGCCCTGGTTATTTGTAAAAATAATAAAGGTGGAATAGAAACAAAACATTTCCTCTGCTGATGTTTGTGCTATACAGTCCAAAATGGGCTATTTTCAAGGCAGATACATCTCTGAATGTATCCCAACTTTTCCAATGAAGGCAGGTCATTTGAACTTCTGCCATTGTTGAAGTCTTTGAGGAATCTGATGAGGAAATATCTCTGAAACGATGACCCAAGTATTCTATTAAACCTCCTTTCTTGGTATTGGTGTGTAGTGTGCTGACTGACCTCTTCCAGTTTATTGGCCACTGTGTCATCTCCAGATTTGGCGTCATAGCTTAATTAGAACCTTAGTGGTGGTTCTTCTCTTGCTTGCCATATTTCTGTGGGTATTCCATTCCTGTATTCTTCCATCTTGATAATGACCGGAGTGATGATTTAACACTCATCTTCTAATACTAGAGATTCTTGTAAGTAAAGAATATCTTCTAAAGCAGTGTTTCTCAACCTTAGCAACTTTAAGATGTGTGGAATTCAACTCCCAGAATTCTGGGAGTTGATGTCCAGACATCTTAAAGTTGCTAAGGTTGAGAAACACTGTCTAAAGCAGGGCTGTCACAGGCCGGATGCGTCAAGCCGAAACCGCGCTCACCCCGCTCCGGCAATGGGGAAAAAGTCGCGATACGTGGCGACACATCACATGACGTGGCTAGTTTGACACCCCTGGTCTAAAGTATTTTAGAAGTTAGCATCTCTGTACTGTATCAAATGTCAGCATACATGTTCCATTTTTGTTGGATCTACTTAAAATCCGTTACTATTTGTCCATGCATCCTTTGATATACCAGTTTGAGTTTGATCTTCCTTTGGACTCCAGTGATCTTTTGGAAGGCTTTCCATGCTCTTCCTGTGTTGCATGAATGATGTTGATTTTGGATTGAACTATAATCATAAAACCCATCACCTTCCTCTTTTTGCATCAATGGTTGGGGCATAAACCTCATACGGTATTAAAGGATTGTGTGTGAAATGTGGTTTATGTTATTTTGTCATTAACCGCATTCAAGCACTCTCCTTACTGAAGCTTTCCTGACAACGAGAAGTAGCTGCATTGCATATTTGATTTTTGTGTCCTGAGTAGCAAATAGTATAGATCAGGGGTAGGCAACCTTGGCTCTTTTATGACTTGTGGACTTCAACTCCCAGAATTCCTGAGCCAGCCATGCTGAGGAGAAAGGGAGAAGTTTCCATGTTGAGCCATGCTGGCTCAGGAATTCTGGGAGTTGAAGTCCACGAGTCATAAAAGAGCCAGGGTTGCCTACCCCTGGTATAGATAATCCTTGACTTACAACCACAGTTGAGCCCCAAATTTCTGTTGTTGAGCAAGGCAGTTGTTAAGTGAGTTTTGCGCCATTATAGAACCTTTTTGGCTACAGCTGTTAAGTGAATCAATGAAGTTGTTAACTGAATCATGCAATTGTTAACCAAATCTGGCTTTCCCTGTTGACTTAGTTTCTCGGAAGCCAGTTGGG
>NW_015388963.1:202463-206436 GCF_001527695.2 Protobothrops mucrosquamatus
ATAATCCTTGACTTACAACCACAGTTGAGCCCCAAATTTCTGTTGTTGAGCAAGGCAGTTGTTAAGTGAGTTTTGCGCCATTATAGAACCTTTTTGGCTACAGCTGTTAAGTGAATCAATGAAGTTGTTAACTGAATCATGCAATTGTTAACCAAATCTGGCTTTCCCTGTTGACTTAGTTTCTCGGAAGCCAGTTGGGAAAGTTTGAAGTGGTGATGACATGACCTCAGGACAGTACAAGTGTTATAAATGCATGCTGGTTGCCAAGAGCTCAAATTTAGATCATGTGACCGTGGGGATGCTGTAACGCTCTGAAAGGTGGTTATAAATCACTTTATTCAGTGCTGTTGTAACTTTGAACGGTCACTAAACAAATAGTTGTAGGTTGGGGACTATTTGTATCTTGCCTTTTCATGATGTTTTCTTAGCAAAATGGAGAATTACCATTGTTCTTTCCTGTGCAGTATTATATGAATTAGAAAAATTTTTTAAGTAAAAATAAAAAAAAAATGAAATTCAGTGCCTAGAGATATTTGGATATGAAAATGAGGTTGGAAGATACCACTTGTCTGTCTGTCTTTCTTTCTTTCTTTCTTTCTTTCTTTCTTTCTTTCTTTCTTTCTTTCTTTCTTTCTTTCTTTCTTTCTTTCTTTCCTTCCTTCCTTCCTTCCTTCCTTCCTTCCTTCCTTTCTTTCTTTCTTTCTTTCTCTTTTATACTACCCATCTCCCCTATAAGGTGACTCTGCATTATTGTAACCCGCAGGGCCTCTGCTGTTTAGTACAGTTAGTACTCACTCCCACAATTGAGCCCAAAATTTCTGTTGCTAAGTGAGACATTTGTTAACTGAGTGTTGCCCTATTTTACAATCTTTCTTGCCATTGTTAAGTGAATCACTGCAGTTGTTAAGTTAGCAACACAGTTGTTAACTGAGTCTGGCTTGAGGGATCCTTGGTGCTCTCTGAGCTTGCTTGTTTTCTTGCAGACATTTCATTACCCAAACTAGGTAACTTCATTAGTGCTGGTTTCCTCCATTGACTTTGCTGGTCAGATGGTGGCAAAAGGTGATCACATGACCCTGGGGACACTGCAACCGTCATAAATATGAGTCAGTTTCCAAGCATCTGAATTTTGATCATGTGACCATGGGGATGCTGCAACGGTTGTAAGTGTGAAAGATGGTCATAAGTCACTTTTTAACGTGCCATTGCAACTTCATATGATCACTAAATAAACTATTGTAAGTCGAGGACTACCTGTAGTTAGAGAGGAGTTAGCCAGATCATCCTAGAACCACAGCCAGACTTGGAATCAAAAAATTCTGAGGAGGAGTCAGTGGCAAACCCCTTTAGTCAGGATGCCAAGCAACTACCTGGGTGTGTCTCCGTAGGAGTAGAGCTTAACTGGAGGGCATTTACTTATGCCAGCTTGTTTTATTTATTTTAATAAAAGAACCAAGGAACCCGGCCAATGTAGCCACCGGTGTCGTATTCCTTGTCCCTGAATTGTGACAAGAGTACTCATCCTCACAAAAAAGTATTTTCTGGGAAGACCTCAAGCTGGTAGAAGAGCTGTCTTAATTGGCAGTCATCCAAAGAATAGCAGGGGGATTTTTAAAGTTTTTTTTTATTCCGCTTTTATTATTTTATAAATAATTCAAGGTGGTAAACATAATATTCCTTCCTCCTCCTAGTTCCCCTATAGCAGGGATCCCCAACCTAGGGTCCACGGCCTGGTACCGGGCCGTGGCCTATTTACCGGGCTGTGGGAATAGCTGGTGAGCTCCCCCCACTCACGGTAGTGCCGCCGTATGGGGCCTAGCAACCCTGTTTACGCATGCGCGGGTGCACTAGCACTGCCACCAGCATCACACAGGCACTAGCGTCCTGTTTGCGCATGTGCGTGGGTGCCAGCAGCCCATTTGTGCATGCACACAGGCGCCAGAACACTGCCACAGGTGCTCTTGACCCGCTTGTGCATGCATGCGCACTAACACTGCCACTGTTCGTGCGCCCATTTGCAGGCCGCGTGCACACACATTTTCCCTACTCCTTCCTTTCCTTCCGGGCCGCCAAGCTGGAAAGGTTGGGGAGCTATGCCCTATAGCTGTGCCCTATAGGTTGGGGAGCTGTGCCCTCTGCAGTAGATTGGGTTGAGAGAGAGGGCCTGGCCCCAAAGTCAGGCAAACTGGTTTCCATATCTAAGGCAGGACTAGAACTCACTGTTTCCTGGTGATTGATCCAAAGTCACCCAAACTAGTTTTCAAACCTAGGGTGGAACTAGAATTCACAATCTCCTGGTTTCTAGCCAGGTGCCTTAATCACTAGACCAAACTGTTGCTTAGTTAATAATAATAATAATAATAATAATAATAATAATAATGATAATGATAATGATAATGATAATGATAATAATAATAATAATAATAATAATAATAATAATAATAATAATAATAATAATAATAATAATAATAATAATAATAATAATAATAATAATAATAATGGTGGTGGTAGTGGTGGTGGTGGTGATGATGATGATGATGATGATGATAATGTTGGAAGGGATCTTGGAGATCATCACCCCCTGTTCAGGCAGGAAACCCTATACCATTTCAGACAAATGGCTGTCCAGTCTCTTCTTAAAAATTTCCAATGTTGGAGCATTCAGAACTTCTGGAGACAGGTTGTTCCACTGATTAGTTGTTCTAACTGTCAGGAAGTTTCTCCTTAGTTCCAGGTTGCTTCACTCTTTGGTTAGTTTCCATCCGTTGCTTCTTGTCTACCTTCAGGTGATTTGGAGAATAGCTTGACCCCATTTTCTTTGTGGCAACCCCTGAGATATTGGAACACTGCTATCATGTCACCCCTGGTCCTTCTCTTCATTAAACTAGACCAGGGGTCTTCAAACCTGGCCCTTTTATGACTTGTGGACTTCAGCTCCCAGAATTCCTCAGCCAGCATGCCTGGCTGAGGAAGCCTGGGAGTTGAAGTCCACAGGTCATAAAAGGATGAAGTTTGAAAACCCCTGAACTAGATATACCCAATTCCAGCAACCGTTCCTTATATGTTTTAGCCCCCAGTCCCCTAATCATCTTTGTTGCTCTTCTCTGTACTCTTTCTAGAGTCTCAGTTAGGGTATTTCATGGTGATTGCACATTAAGAACTTGTGGTACCACTTGTGTAACTGCACTGACTCTGTATTGTTTTCTAAGCTAAATTCAAGAGGCTTGTTTTAATAGATAAATCAGTTTACATCTCAAGGGCAGCCTGCCTAAAGGAATTATTCCCATGTATTAACTCACCAAGAGTTTCAATCAGTAATCAAGATTCATTCAGGGTTACCTGCCTGAGCAGGGGATTGGACTTGATGACCTCCAAGGTCCCTTCCAACTTTACTATTATTATTATTATTATTATTATTATTATTATTATTATTATTATTATTATTACTACTACTACTACTACTACTACTACTATTATTATTATTATTATTATTATTATTATTATTATTATTAAGGGTGTCACCAATTGGAATTATTTATTATTTATTTATTTATTTATTTATTTATTTATTAGACTTATATGCCGCCCTTCTCCCCACAGGACTCAGGGCGGCTCACAGCATATTAAAACAGTACCAAAGCATTATCCCCAATAAAAACCAATTAAAAACAAATATTTACCGCTGTGTCATGTTAAAATAATGATTAAAATTGTCCCTGTTTAAAATTCTCCCTAGGCCAGACCCGCTTGCTGAAAAAGCCATGTCTTGAGGGTGCGGCGGAAAGCTAGGAGATCCGGAATCGTCCGGATCTCGGGGGGTAGTTCGTTCCAGAGGGTGGGGGCACCCACAGAGAAGGCCCTCCCCCTGGGGGTCGCCAGCCGACATTGCTTGGCCGACGGCACCCTGAGGAGGCCCGCTCTGTGGGAGCGTACCGGTCTGTGAGAGGGAATCTGTGGCAGAAGGCGGTCTCGG
>NW_015388963.1:207183-219170 GCF_001527695.2 Protobothrops mucrosquamatus
CCCACTCCTAACTCACCGAGACGCCGCAGCATGATACCGTGGTCCACGGTATCAAAAGCCGCTGAGAGGTCCAAAAGAACAAGGACAGAGGAATAACCCCTGTCCCGGGCCCTCCAGAGATCATTAACCAACGTGACCAATGCCGTTTCCGTGCTGTGTCCCGGCCTGAAGCCCGACTGGTATGGGTCTAGATAGTCTAGAATTAGAGTCCGGGCCTTCTCTGTGGTGGCTCCTGTGTAGCATATTCCCTACCCATTGATGCACACTCTTTACCCTCGTTTTTAATGAAATCTGAAAGCCTGTTTTTGTAACTTGTCTTATCCTTCTGAAGGTCTTTTTTCGGGTTTTCATGGGTTTTGTTGTTATTTATCTGTTCGATGCATAACGTTTTATTGTTATTTAGCATTGTAAACTGCTGCAGGCCAGCTTTATTTATTAAATTTGTAGGGCTGCCCAACTCAGATGTATGGCTCTGGGTGGCTAACAGTTTAAAATAAAAAGCAATGCTACAATTCATGTAGTCCTTGAGTTACAACTGTAATGGAGCCTGCCTATTGGGATTATAGATCATGACAGTCATGAAGCAGGTCATCATGTCCTGATTTTACAAACTTTTTTTTTGTTTTGCAGTGGTCATTAAGCAGATCTATTGCTTGCTATGGGATGTTTTTGCTAAAAAACCATAAGTAAATACCACTTTGCAGTAAAAAAACACACATAAATTGCAGTCATGTGACTGTGGGACACTGCAAATAGCTGTAAGTGCAGATCAATTGCCAGTTATCCAAAATGTCATCATGTAACCAGGTGAGCAGCCATCAGATCTTTGGAACTGAGGTCATAAGTACCTTTTGGAGATTCTATCATAACTTTTGATGCTAAGCCATAAGTCGAGGACTACATGTATAAGTAACATAAAACAGGAGCCAGGCAGCAATACAGTGTAAATATCTACCGTCAATGCTTCCCCAAAAGCTTCTGGGCATTAATTTGAAAAATAAATAAGTTTATGTAGTTCCAGAGTTGATACACTTGGTCGTTTCTGATCTACAGGATGAGACATCTGTAAATGTGTTCCTCCATTTATTATTCTTTTTTCCGTTTTTCTTTTTCCCGTAGCACTTAGTAGGACGGCTGATAGGCAAACAAGGGAGATATGTGAACTTCCTGAAGCAAGTCTCTGGTGCCAAAATCTACATTTTCACACTACTTCACACCCAGGACTTCCAGATCTGTCATATAGAAGGTGAGTGGAACCTGCTGGAGGACTATGTGGAATGGGCATTTCACCCCAAGTTTAAAATATGGGTCATTTGATTTTTGATTTACTGAATCTGAGAATTCTCCACTCCTGTGGTGCTTCCCTCTACATCAGTGTTTCTCAACCTTGACAATTTTAAGGCATGTGGACTTCAACTCCCAGAATTCCACAGCCAGCATTGCTTCTGGGAATTGAAGTCCACATGCCTTAAAATTCTCAAGGTTGAGAAACACTGCTCTACATTGATTGGATAAGGAGTGACACTCATATTAAGACTTTGTGGAAGAGTGGGGCTGTGGTGGCGCAGTGGTTAGAATGCAGTATTGCAGGCAAACTCGGCCCACAGCCTGGAGTTCGATCCTGACTGGCTCAAGGTTGATTCAGCCTTCCATCCTTCCAGGGTCAGTAAATTGAGAACCCAGATTTTTGGGGGCAATATGCAGACATTTGTAAACTGCCCTGAGAGTGATGTAAAGCACTATTGTATGTAAGTCTAAGTGCTATTACTACTGCTATAGATAAGAATGGTCCAAATCCGTGTTAATTAACCTCAGCAACTTTACGATGGGTGGACTTCAAGTCCCAGAATTCCCCAGCCAGCCATACTGGTTTTAAGAATTCTGGGAGTTGAAGTCCACCCATCTTAAGATTGTTGAGTGGAGAAACATTGGTCCAAATGGAAAACCATTGAGTTTGGTGTAAATACGCTGGATTGAATTCTTCCTTTCACATAGAAATTGGCTTGGCTGCTCCTTTACAGGATGCGAAGCAAAATAATTCCTCTCTCACTTCAATGAGCAGATCTTGCCTTTCTTCCTGAGGCGGGCTATCGTGATTCTTCCTTTGTGCCTAAACATCTTCTAAAATCTGTATTTTCCTCTCCCCTTCCTTCCCCTCAGGCTCTCAGCAAAACGTTGACAAAGCACTGGCCCTGATTGGAAAGAAGTTCAAGGATTTGAGTCTCACCAATATCTATGCTCCACTACCCCAACCGTTGCCATTGCATTCCCTCCCCATCACCTCCTGGGTAAGCACAAGCTCAAAAACCCTTAGTAAAACTGGAGAAATTGCTGGCTTTGGAAGGACTTTGATTCGTCAGTTGTTGGGTTGCACTGGGACAGGGGTAGGCAACCTTGGCTCTTTTATGACTCGTGGACTTCAACTCCCAGAATTCCTGAGTCAGCATGACTGACTCAGGAATTCTGGGAGATGAAGTCCACGAGTCATAAAAGAGCCAAGGTTGCCTACCCCTGCAGTAGGATATGGTCCCTTCCTTTCTTACCACATCTCTGTAATGACAGTTTCGAAGCATCTTAGTCTGGTGTCTTCTTGGTGATACTTCTTTCCTGGAGGTGGAAGCATCTGCGGAATCCAGAGCTTTTGTCAAAAGGTTGAAAGCTCCATCACAACAATCTCCAGCTAATTTGTGCATATGTATAAAGTTAGACACACATACTAAAGGAGCTGAGCTTCTGTTGGAACACTGATTTCATGTGTCATGGGTTGACCATTTCCTTGAGAGCTCCTGACCTTAAGATTCTAATGCATTTATGCAGATTTGGAAAGTTGCCTGCGCGTAGCAGAGGTTGGGAACTTGTAGTCCTTACAGCCACCCACAGCCCTTGGCCTATTTTCAGAAACACTCTGTCAGGGTGTAGACCCACAGCATGAACAGCCTGTTCTGTTAAGTTGGGGGGAAGAGAGGGAATAAAACTACCACAGAGACAAAAAGGGAGTTGATAAGAAGAGAGAAGAAGGGGGCACCAATAGAAGAGAATGTGTGTGGTTCAGAGTTGAACTGTGGAATCCTTGGTGTGCTATGAGTTTGGTTGTTGTTTTTTTGTAGACGTTTCATTACCTAATTAGGTAACATCATCAGTGCTAGTTTGAGGTTTATTTCTGACACCAACGGGCAGGGCATGCTGTTGTACACATGCACGCAAAAAGAGTTCCTTAGTGGAGTTTTGCCTGTACGCCAATTTCTCCTATTTGCATGCTTTCTGTAACCAATTAGGTACAGGCAAGATGTTTTCATAATAATCACTCCAAGCATAGTTTGGTATGCAACTCCCTCCTCCTTCCAGCTGAGTGACCTTGAGGCAGCTTCTTGAAGAGATACAGCACTTACTTTCATTTCCCCAAGCATTCCCCTCCTTCATTCCCCCTCCCCACAATTCATCCCAGTCTGTCACAGCATAGAGCAAAGCAAGCATAAGGTGGCAGCTGACAAAATCAGTGTATTGGGGGGGGGGGGGTGAGCAACTTTGTCTCCTTTAAGTGATTTACACAATGTTCAATATCTCCTCCTGTTGAGCCATGTTACTACGCTAACTTAGGACGTTGTAGTCTCTGCAGTACAAAGGGTACAAGTTGCTTAACTCTGCTCTCATTTCTATACAATGTTATAATCTGTAGCTTGGAAATTAAATGCCATAACTTGTGCATGGAAATACATCTCTCTTCATCCTTCTGTGGCAGCTCATGCTTCCTGATGGAGTTACAGTAGAAGTTATTGTGGTTAATCAAGTCAATGCCGGGCACTTATTCGTACAACAACACACGCATCCCACTTTCCACGTCCTTCGTAGCCTAGATCAGCAGATGTATCTCTGCTATTCCCAACCTGGGATTCCTACGATGCCGACCCCAGTAGAGGGTAAGTCTTCTCCGATATAGTTTCCATGCACCTTTGCACCATTGATAAAGGAGGTGATGTTGGTTTGATCACCAAAATGGAAGCAGAAAAGAATCATTCTTCAGCCTTCTAGTGTTTTGCTATTATAGGTGAGCAAGTTTGGTCTAGTGGTTAAGACAAGGGTCTTCAAACCTGGCCCTTTTATGACTTGTGGAGTTCAACTCCCAGTTGAAGTCATAAAAGGGCCAAGTTTGAAGACTCCTGGGTTAAGACATCGTGCTAGAAACCAGGAGACTGTGAGTTCTAGTCCTGCCTTAGGCATGAAAGCCAGCTGGGTGATTTTGGGCCAATCAGCAGGAAAGTGTGAATCTGATTGCCAAGTCCACAAGTCTTAAAGTTGTCAAGTTTGAAGACCCCTGGCATAACTGAACAAATGATGTTAATTGGCACGGAGCCCATGGCATTAGCATCCATTGGATAAAATGTTGACCACAGATCTTCAGGTTTCATTTGGGGCAGAGACTGTCTCGCCACCTGCAAAGTTTGTTTATTTCTGAAAAAAGAAAAGAATGCTATTATGGAGTGGTTACAGGTAGTCCTTGACTTACAGCTGGTCACTGACTAACCTTTCAAAATTCTGATGGTTCCCCCCTACCGCCTGCCAAACGGTCCTTTTGACTTGGTTTTAAAGTTTTAACATCTGCTCCCCCATGGTCATGTGACTGCATTTTGGCTGCTTGGCAGTTGGCCCGCATTTATGGCCATTTGAGGTGTCCTGCGGTCATGTGATTGCAGTTTACACTGTTCTGGGCCAAAACTGTCATTTGTTTCCAGTTTTCACTCAAAACGCCCCATAGGAAACAGTGGGTTTATTTAATGACTGCAGATTTATTTAACTTTTATAATGATTTGTTGGACGACCACTGCAAAAAAAAAAAAGTACAATTAGTCACACAATAGCAATAGCACTTAGACTTATATACTGCTTCATAGTGCTTTACAGCCCTGTCTAAGCGGTTTACAGAGTCAGCATATTGCCCCCAACAATCTGGGTCCTCATTTTACTGACCTCAGAAGGATGGAAGGTGTAGTCAACCTTGAGCCGGTCAGGATCGAACTACTGGCAGTGGAATTAGCCTGCAATACTGCATTCCAACCACTGCGCCACCATGGCTCGCTTTATGATCATCATGACTTAAAATCATAATGGGCAGGCTCCAACATGGTCATAAGTCGAGAACTACTTGTATGTTGAAAGACTATTAGTAAAGGAAGGACTTAAGGCGGACCCCGTTCTTCTATAGCAGAGATGGGGAATGATGGCCCCCTTATGACTTGTGGACTTCAACTGGCTCAGGAATTCTAGGAGTTGAAGTACACAAGTCATAAAAGGACCATGCTTCCCCACCCCTGTCCCCCACACGCACACACTTCTTTATTTCCCAGAAAGCTATTGCATTGCCTACTGAATTGTTCCCAATTTTTCTGTTCTGCAGTTGGCGTTGTCTGTGCCGCACCGGGTGTGGAAGGCGCGTGGTGGCGGGCACAAGTGGTTGGCTACTTCAAAGATGTCAGCGAAGTGGAAATCAGATATGTGGATTATGGTGGATACGACCGAGTCAAGATTGATTTGCTTAGACAAATCAGGTGAGGTGACCCGGAGTTCCTTTCCGAGAGGTTGGCATCCTGAATTCTATGAATGTTGAAATAGATGGACCTTGTTTCATCCTTGCAGACTTTTTCCAGATTCTCCACTTGAAACTAGTTCAGGAGTGTCCAACATTGGCCACTTTAAGACCTGTGGACTTCAACTCTCAGCTAGCTGGCTGGGAAATTCTGGCAGTGGAAGTGTACAAGTGTTACAGTGGCCAGTGTTGGACATCCCTGAACTAGAATTTCAGAATAGAGTAAAACTGGAAGGGGCCTTGGAAGTCTTCTAGTCCAAGGGTCCCCAACTTTTCTGGGTTGGCAGACTGGGGCGGGGGTGGTGGAGGCGCCTTTAAGCGTGTGAGCGAGTGCCCATGTGAACTGGGCCGCAAGCGCACACACACGGGGCTGCGATTGCATGTATAATGTCGACGGGGCCACAAGCACCTGTGCAATGGTCAGGTGATGCTAGCATCCACACATTGCTGCAATGCTAGCGCGAGTGAGGATTTGTGCTCGCAGGGACGATAACGCCTGTGCAATGCCGCAATACTAGCACGAGTAGAGGGAGCGTGCGCTTATGATGCTAGCGCCCGCACAACACTCAAGACATCACTAGAGTCACCGTGACACTGGCACGAGTGGGGGGGGGCATGAGCTCATGATGACGCTAGCGCCTGCACAATGCTCACAGCATCGCTAGTGCCCGCGCGACTTTGCAACGTTACCGTGAGTGGGGATTGCAAGCACACACGCGTATGCACTGGCCAGCCACTGACGCGGCCCAGTGGCCATCAGCCCATGGCCCAGTAGTGAGCCATGGCCCACAGGTTGGGGACCCCTGTTCTAGTCCAGCCCCCCATTCAAGCAGGAGACCCTACACCACTTGAGACAAGTGGCTGTCCAGTCTCTTCTTAAAAACCTCCAGTGATGAAGCGCCCACAACTTCCGAAGGCAAGCTGTTCCAGTGGTTAACTGTAAGAAATTAGAGTTTCTTATAGATGAACACCAGTGGTCTGGAAGAAGCAGTTGGAAAATGTGATTGTAATATAGTGTAGCAATTAAAATGTTGGCCTTTAGTTGGGTGGGTAGTTTGGTTGAATTATCCTCGCAATGATGGGGCTTCACAATTGGCAGGCGTTTATAACAGTCACAGCTCCCTCCGCTCAAGTGACCGCCATTTGCTTGCTTCACAGCCATCTCTCAACAAGCAGAATCGATAGAGAAGCCGGCAATAAAATTGCCAGCCATGATTACCTGATGTCTCTCTTAATGACCATATTGCTCAGTGACAAAATTGTTGGTCCCAATTGTGGTTGTTAAGTGAGGAATACCTGTACTTATTCTTACGTGTGTATTAATGGTGTGCTGTATTTTTAAATTCTGTGACTTGATCTTGGACAAAAAATAAACAGCTAAAAAAATAAACTCTAGCTTAGTCATGCTAGATACAAGTTGATCTTGAAAATTGCTTGGCTGACTTTCAGAATTCTGTTACATTGCCTTATTAGCAATAAAGATCTTTCTCACAATGCAAGAAATTCTTAAGTTGGGCACACACACACACACAGCCATAAGTAGTCAGGGGACCAATTTTAAGGCCATATTTAACCAAGAGCTGGTCACAGGCTACACTGGATTAAGTTAACAATCACATGGCTCACTCAATAACCACATGATCTGCTTAATGACCACCATGACTCACTTAACAACCACTGTAAAAGTTGTAAAATCGAGTCAGATCATATGATGACCTGCTTAATGACTGCAACGAGGACCAAAATTCTGGGTTCAGTTGAGTTTGTAAGTGGAAGACTATTTGCAAAAATAACGACCCTTTGGATAGCCCAGTGGGCCTTTGAGGGTCAGTATTAATCATTTTGGGGAACTCTAGTCCAGTGATGGCGAACCTTTTAGACACCGAGTGCCCAAAAACCGTTCCGTCCCTGTCCCGCCCACTCTGCTCTGCCCCCTGCCCTGCCTACTCCGCCCCACCTCCTGCCCTACCCACTCTGCCCTGTTCAGCCCCTGCCCCCCGCAGGGCCACCTACCACCTCCATGGCCCGCCGCGGCAGATCGCCCAGGCGGCCCTGCAGCACCATGGCGGCCACGCAGATGCTGCTGCAGGGTGTGGGGGCGGAGTCTTGTACCTGCTGCCCAGCTGCCATGTCCTTGGCTGCGCTGATCCGCACAGACCACAACCAGGGGCGACTCTCCTCCGGGGGAGGCTGCTGGTGAGGAGGGGGCCGTGGGGGGAAGTGGGACTGGGGTGACGGCACGCGTGCCTACAGAGAGGGCTCTGAGTGCCGCCTCTGGCACGCATGCCATAGGTTCGCCATCACTGCTCTAGTCTAAACCCAATAGCTTGCTGCCAAAAATATTCTCATTTTTTGCCCAAAGGAGCTAGAGAGAAGGAAGCTTTGGGTCTTAGATTGTAAACCTAGACCAGGGGTTGGTAACCTTGGCTCTTTTATGACTCATGGACTTCAACTCCCAGAATTCCTGAGCCGGCATGACTCAGCATGGAAACCTCTCCCTTTCTCCTCAGCATGGATGGCTCAGGAATTCTGGGAGTTGAAGTCCCCGAGTCATAAAAGAGCCAAGGTTGCCTACCCCTGGCCTAGACATTTCTAAGGTGTCTGTTTGTTCTTCTAATACATTTCCTTATTCATCTCTCTCTCTCTCTTTTTATTTTTAAGATCTGACTTTGTAACCCTGCCATTCCAAGGAGCTGAGGTTCTTTTGGACAACGTGGTGCCACTTCCAGGTAATACCCCCTAGAAACGTAAGAGGGATGTGTCTATCTTTGTGGTTTGGGATTTTATTACAGGTAGTCCTCGACTTATGACCACAATTGAGACCAAAATTTCTGTTGCTAATTAAGACAACTGTTAAAGTGAGTTTGGCCCCATTTTATGATTTCTTCTCCACCATCCAGTCAGAGCTGAAGAAGCTTCTTGGATGAAAAGCGAAACGTCTTCAAAGAGAGAAAAAAAGAAACTCCAGTTGCCTCATGAAAAAGCACCTTTGGGTTGTAAAGTCAGGTTGATCATGTAACTGATCGCTTTATGATCATCATGGGTTACAACTGTGATTGGCAAGTTTCATTACGGTCGTAACTCAAGGACTACCTGCACAGGATACAAAATTTGAAATGGCAATCCAGCACCAATAACCCAACAACTGAAAGGCAGCTCCATTCATCCAGCCATTCAGTAAATTGCATTGGTGGAAAATGATGGGAAGGGCTGAGTTCGGATTCTTCTCAGACTTAACTCAGGAACTTACCGTACTTACTTGAAGATAAGCTGAGAACTTTAGCTACCAAAATATACCTCCAAATTGGGTTTGGCTTATCTTTAAATTAAATGTATTACATTAGTAATGATACTTTTTAAAAGTATCTGCATCTACTTGCATATAAACCCATCTGTGTGTAAGCTGAGCCTGGCATTTTTAACCAAAATACCATGAAAATCAGATTATGCACAAAAGCCAATTGTGAAAATTAAAAGATGAAAATTTCGAGAGGCAGATTATTCACAGATGGGCTTACAGGCAAGTATATACATTACTTGTATTCTCAGTGCAAACCTTTTCTGCTTCCTTCAGGGATTTTCATGCTCAGTTATAATTTGAGCAATTTTAAAAACTGTTTATTTTTTGCTCCTGCCTTCCCGGAAAAGGCAGGAATAACCCAATGGAAAGGTTCAGGAGTGGTTCTGGAGTGCTTAATTTGGGTCTGGATTCAGGGGCCACTTTGAATAATTATTCTTTCTCTCCCCTCCTTTCTATTAAAGATGATGATAACTTCTCATCTGAAGCTGACACGGTTGTTAGTGAAATGACCAGGGATACACCCTTACTTGCAGAGGTAAGAGTAACAGCTACAGGTGGGTTGCTTACAGCTATTTTGATTTGATTAAACTTGGGAAAAAGCTGGCATTTGTGGTGAGAAATCCTTTTTCCTTCCATTAACAAAGGGAATGTCAAACTAGTGAGAAAGGGTGATGTTGTAGAATCCAAACTTCCTGATATCTCAGTGCCCTTGGCTTGTTCGAATTCAGTTTGATGTTTTATAAGAGAGCCAGTTTAGTCTTGTCATTAAGGCGCCAGTCTAGAAAGCAGGAGACCATGAGTTCTAGTCCCACTTTAGCCATGAAAGCCGGCCAGGTGACTTTGGTCCAGTCCCTTTCTCTCAGCCCAATTCACCACATGGAGCTATGGTTGTGAGGAAAATAGGAAGAGAAAGGTGTGTTGGGTTGCTGCCTTGAGCTATTTGTAAAAATAATGAAGACAGAATGCAAATAAATAAGTTATTCTTCACAATCTACTGGTTGGACCAGGGGTCTTCAAACTTGGCCCTTTTATGACTTGTGGACTTCAGCTCCCAGAATTCCTCAGCCAGGCACACTGGCTGAGGAATTCTGGGAGTTGAAGTCCACAAGTCATAAAAGGGCCAAATTTGAAGACCCCTGAGTTGGACTATAGCAACGTGTTCTACCCTTGAAAAGTATCTGGGAGCTTCAGCTGGTACAAAATTGGGCCTTGTGGGATATCTTGGACGCCCAGAGAATGGCGCATGTAACAACTTTGCTATATGAGCTGCATTGGGTGCCAGTTTGCTTCTGGGTCCAATTCAAGGAGCGGGTTGTGGTCTATAAAGCATGGGGCCAGGTTACCTATGGATTAGGAACCGTTTTCGTCCCATTACATCAGTCTGTCCCACCCAGTCAATCAGGGATGGTTTTTTCATGGACCCTGTCAGTTAAATCATTTTGACTGGCGGGGTCCAGGAAGAGAGCCTTCTCTGACGTTGCCCCTGCCCTGTGGAACACTCTCCCTCCAGAGGTTGGAGAGGTGGGTCCCCACTCCTGGTATTATAATAGTAGTAGTAGTAGTAGTAGTAGTAATAATAATAATAATAATAATAATAATAATAACAACAACAACAATAATAATAATAATAATAATAATAATAATAATAATAATAATAATAATAAAAAATAAAAAAATAATAAAAATAATAAAAAAAAAGTTGGAAGGGACCTTGGAGGTCATCAAGTCCAACCCCCTACTCAGGCAGGAAACCCTATACCATTTCAGACAAATGGCTGTCCAGTCTCTTCTTAAAAACTTCCAGTGTTGGAGCATTTACAGCTTCTGGAGGCAGGTTGTTCCACTGGTTAATTGTTCTAACTGTCAGGAAGTTTCTCCTTAGTTCTAGGTTGCTTCTCTCCTTGATTAGTTTCCATCCGTTGCTTCTTGTCCTTCTGTAAAGACATCAAAACAAGCGGCCTTGCTTAGGGCACACAAAGGAGCCACACAGCCCTGGGGCTCGTTAGCATCCTGCAAGCCCTCCTCCTGCCCTTTAATTCATTTTTTTACACTCTTTGCCTTTTTAAAATTTTATATACTCTTTTTTTATGCTTTTAATATTTTATTGTACACCACCCGGAGTGTCTCTGTGAGAGAGATGCTGGTTCTTAAATATGATGAATAAATAAATTGTGAGCCAGGCAAATTCTTGTCCAGAGCCTGGTGAAAAGATTTTAGTAACCTCTAGGATAGGGGTGGGGGAACCTTGGCTCTTTTATGACTTGTGGACTTCAACTCCCAGAATTCCTGAGCCAGCCAGCCCCACCCCTGCTCTAGGAAGATTTTCGATCCATTGCAACATAGTGCAACATAACGTAGTAGCTCAAAGGGATAACTGTAGGTAGGAGAAGAGCAGGCAGAGCTGGAGAGATGGACTAAATGCATCATCAGTTTAGTTGTGATCCCACAAAAACTCTCAAGTCCAACCCCTCCTAAATTCCATTGACCCTTAACTGGTGCCAATTTAGTGTTGAACTTCAGTTTACCAGATTGTTGTGTACAGCTGTCCTTGACTTACAATAGTTCGTTTAGTGACTGTTTGAAGTTACAACGACACTGAAAAAAGTGACTTACGACCATTTTTGACACTTACAATTGTTGCAGCATCCCCCTGGTCACGTGAACAAAATTCAGATGTGTGTCTCATATTTATGACGGTTGCAGTGTCCCAGGGTCATGAGATCATCTTTTGCCACCTTCTCACACGGTCAATGGGGAAGCCAGATTCACTTAACAACTGTGTTACAGACTTAACAGCTGCGGTGATTCAGTGGCAAGGAAAGGTTGTAAAATGGAGCAAAACTCACTTAACAAATTTCTCGCTTAGCAACAGAAATGTTGAGCTCAGTCGTGGTTGTAAGTTGAGGATGAACTGCCCCCAGAGATCAGGGTTATCCCTGATCTCCCTTCCTTTCGCCGCGCCCTCAAGACTTGGTTATTCCAGCTCGCAGGACTGGCCTAGGGTAATTTTTAGAGGGGTTTTAATCAATATTTTAAATTGGACAATTCTTTAATATTCCTTTTAATTAATTTTAAATCTGTATTGTTATTTGTGTATTTTAATTG
>NW_015388964.1:0-44166 GCF_001527695.2 Protobothrops mucrosquamatus
CACTTAACAAATGTCTCATTCAGCAACAGAATGTTGGGCTCAGGTGTGGTCGTAAGTCGAGGACTATCTGTATTTAATTCAGAATCTACAACAGAGAAAAGAGCTTAAGCGGCTTTTCTAGTTAACACTTCCCTCCCTCTCTGATTTCTGCATTGAAGGAGGGCTCCTCCCCTTCAAAGGGAATCGGTCCTCCAGTTGAGTAGCTTCTTTGCGTTGCAACCTGTCTGCTAATATTTATCTCTCATGGTTTCTCCGCAGTTTCCACCTGCTGATTCTAGTTTTGCCATCTGGAGAAAGCAATAAGGCTGCTCCAGGGTTTTTTTTTTGTGTGTTTTTTTTTTGCAATGGTCCTTTGTTCATTCTCTGCTCAATTTCTTCATCAGGCAACTCTGAGATGTATGCACTTCACCTGCCAGAATTCCCCAGCCAGCATGGCAGACAGGGGGACTCTGGAAATCCACACGTCTTAAAAGTTGCCAAATGTGAGAAACGTTGCTTTAAAATGCAATCCAATTTTTTTTCCCCAGCTACTGTGCTGCTCACTGGATTTACCGTAGCTGTGGTGTATTCCCAAGTTTGGCACTCAGACCTTGGGGCTTCACTTAATCCCAGCGATGGCGGTGTGTGTAACCAAACAATGAGGGCTAGAATCTTAAAAGTTAATGTGGCATGTGACAGAGTCACCAAGGTAATTGAAGTGTAATGGGTGTGCATATCCTGTGTGCTCACGTTGCAGATGGAAAGGCAGCAGCCCAAGGTAATGAAAAAATTAGCCTGGTTTAATTGCTGAGGCTGTACCAAAGGGTGCCCCCACCCCAACCCACATCCCGGCTCCCTGTAATTTGGAATCAGTGATTCAGTACTTTGGTGAAACAACTGGCAGCTCCAGACAAGTGTCAGCAGTGTGTGTGTGTGTGTGTCTGTGTATGCACGCGTGTGTGTCTCTCTGCTTGCTTGAGTGAGTGTGGATGAATCAGGTCACCAGGTGAAAAATCCGGTTTGTATCTCAGGACAGGTGGCAATTAGCACACGCGGCTCTCGGCTCTCGAAAGCTTTCAAAGCATCTTTTGCTCATGAATAATGCAGGTGCTGTGGAAAGTGGGCAGAGGCCCCTCTGCGGAGGAGGAAAGGGAGCCAGAGGTTGGTACATCTGCAAGGCCACTAATCCAGCGTGTGTCAGAGCTGAGGTGTGGTTTCTGCCTTGGTCCCCGGCTCTCTCGCTCGCTCGCTCGCTCTCTCGCTTGGCCTGACAATAAGTCACCGACTGAACTGGCTGGGTGAGATGACCTGGTATCTATGGACTCATTTCCTGATACCTGGGAGTAAATATTTTGAACTTTGGGTTCCCGTGGGAACTTCAGACTTTAAAATTGCCCCTGAGTTTGTTCTACCAATGTAGTAGAACAAAATAAAGAAAACCATTTACTAAGGGATACTTATTTAGTCCCCTTCTGGCAAAATGGACGGCAGATAAATTATATACAAAGGCACAGATGCAGACACACACACACTCACACACACACATAGAGAGAGAGAGACATACAGAGAGAGAGAGAGAGAGGGACCCCATCTCTGGGTTAATTAGCTGCTACATGTTTTTATTTTTGTTTTATATTACATACTTTATGTTTTTATTTGTTTTAGTCACCTAAAAGTGAGGTGATAACTTGATACTTGACGATAGATAGATAGATAGATAGATAGATAGATAGATAGATAGATAGATAGATAGATAGATAGATAGAGAGAGAGAGAGAGAGAGAGAGAGAGAGAGACAGAGAGACAGAGAGACCCGATTTCCAAGCTGGGTAGCTGCTGTGTGTTTTATTTTTGTTTTATATTACGTACTTTTTGATTTTATTTGTTTTACTATAAACCTGGAGTCACCTAAAAGTGAGGTGATACTTGATACTTGATGATAGTTAGATAGATAGATAGATAGATAGATAGATAGATAGATAGATAGATAGATAGATAGATAGATAGATAGATAGATAGATAGATAGATAGATAGACAGACAGACAGATAGATAGATAGATAGAGACACAGAGAGAGAGAGAGAGACAGAGACAGACAGAGAGACCCGATCTCCAAGCTGGGTAGCTTCTGTGTGTTTTATTTTTGTTTTATATTACATACTTTTTGATTTTATTTGTTTTATTGTAAACTTGGAGTCACCTAAAAATGAGATAATACTTGACTATATAAATAAATAAATTCTGGGAATTGAAATCTTAAAGTTGCCAAGTTTGAGAAACACTGGGCTGAATGCAACCAATTCTTTCAGCTACCGCAGCACTCATTGGATGTAGCTCTGGCGTATTCCCTAGTTTGGTGCTCAAACCTTGGGGCTTCGCTTAATCCCAAGGGTGGCACAATGTGTTACAACATTTTAACATTGTAAGCTGCCCAGAGTTACTTTGTGGTAACATGGGTGGCCAATAAATTTGATCAACAAGTAAATAAGTAGGTAGGTAGGTAAGTAAGTAAGTAAGTTAGCAAATTCATACATGCATGCATATATGCATAAAAAAGCTTGCCATTCTCTTCTTCCCCATTTTGTTTCCAGTTCCCAGTGTTTGACCTTGTTTAGATTTTACTTTTTAACCCGAATTTCAACAAACCACAATAGAATAATCACAGCATATCTGTATTCCCCTGGATTATATATGTGCGGCCTGCATCCATTTCTGGAATGAAATTACACATATATGCAGAGCTGCAGCAACGGGAACTTGGGTCACCTGAAAATGGTCAACAACACCTGACCTGTCTGTCTTCACCAATAGGAAGGGAAGCACAGAGGATATGAGCCTAGGCCTTGTCATCCTGACTAGGAAGGGACTCTGGTGACAGAATAGCCGAGAAATTTGCCAAGCCACATTCCACAGGTAGCTACTGGCAATATGTGCACTTCCCTCCTTGCAACTAATACTTCTGGGGAGAAGTCACAGTGCTCTTTGGCACCTCCGGAATGCTGCTTGGCGAGGCATCAGTGCCTCTGACTCATTCTTCGTACCTCTTTTGCACTATATCTGTATATTCTTCTGGCTTCCAGGTTCTCATTTCCAAAATTCTGGGTTTACAATCCTCTCTTTATGTAAACTGTTCCTATGGAGAAGTCGCACCCTTTCTTGTGTATAACTCGGGAACCTGGGCAAGACTTAGTTATCCCCTCAGAGGCTTGCTGGTTTGTTGGCTTGCCGGTTTGCTCCAGTCTACGTGAGGTCCTGATCCATTGCTCAGCCTTCCTTCTTTGCAAATGCCGAAAGGGTTTTCATTCTTGTGAAGCCGAAAACCTCTCATGGTTGAAACAGAGCTGAGCTGCAGAGCGCCTTGGGAAAAACCTCCTCTGATTTTTGGGCCAAGAAATGAAGTGGGTGATTTTATTTCTCCAGCAGCAACAAGAATTTCCTGGAGGAATTTGTTTTTAGTTGTAAGCCCCCCTGAGTCATTTGGGAGGCAGCCTATGAATAAATTACATTAAATTAATAAATTTCTAGAGGGCAGGAATCTTCCGTGATGGGAAAAATAAAGGCAGGATTGATAAAGTCCTCTTGGAAGTGAATGGAAGCCTGGGAATAAAATATAGAACGTTCACATTCTGCCCTTGGCTATTTTATAATTAAATAAGTGCACATTCCCCCAAATTCTCTTTTCCTCTGAAACAATTTGTAAAGCAAATTCTCTTTAATTAAACCGAAGGAGAATGGTAGGAAAAACTGCTGGATTTCTCTCTGCTTGATGCTACCTTGAAGTGTGTAGGCATAAGATGCCAAGGGTTGACTTTTGAGATCTACCTGCAAAGCTGGGTTCACACAACATATTAGACTAGGTGACAATAGGGCTGAGTCATTTGTGTTCATTGTGGTGCGAGAACCCAGTCCTTGGTGTGTTTAATGAGCAAGGTTTTTATACTGAACCACAGTGTGGTTTATGTTATGCAATCACAGCAACTGTATTCTTATTAAATATGAATTTAGGGATGAATCTGTGATGCAATCTCTGAAGGGAGCCAATTAGTAGTTGTCTGAATCAGTAACGCAGAGTGCATTTCGAAAAAGAAATATGAGTGATAAAATAGGATCAGACACCAGAATATGAAACCATCTCTATCAAATATGGATCGTTGGACACATCGATTGTGTCTCAGTGGTTGAGTTTCTCATCGTTTATAATTAAATAAACCACTATTGTCTGGCTTTGTACAACACACAAAACCATGATCCATGGTTTACAAAGAACAGTGGATGGTTAGGTGTAAACCACAGCTTGGTATTATGCATCAATCTCAACAATACATTCAGATACAGTAGCTAGTTATATGAGCGGTGCTGAATTCAACTGAATTTCCTAAACATTGCACTAGCTTGTTCTTTTTGCGTGCTGCAGAGGCCTCGAAGTGAAATTGTACTTTTCTCAGTGTTAGCAAATCCTGTGTACAGGTAGTCCTCGACTTACAATAGAAGTAATCCCTGAGTTACGAGCGTTCACTTAACGCTCTTTTAAAGTTACATGATAAGTGGCCCCTAGTGCTTATGAGCAAGTCCCGAAATTATGAATATTGCAGCACCACAGCAGTCATTTGCCCTTACGAGCGACCGCAGTGGCTCTGCAACATTCACCCTGGTTATTCCCTCCCTCCCCACCCTCACCCCAGTCCTCCCTAGGCACCAGGCCTTCAATACTCACCTTGCAAAGATTGAGGTCCTTCGCTTTCTTGGCTGCTCCAGGCCTTTGGTGCATTCGCAGAGAATGGAGGCCTAAAGTAACACAAGATCATGCGAGATCAGTGGGGCAAGATCTCATGCTACTGATCTCGCATGATCTCCTGGTACTTTAGGCCTCTGTTCTCTGCAACAGAGAATGGAACTGAAGCTGGGGGATGCTTCCGCAGCCCTCCAGCAGCCCGATCCAGGCACCGGAGATCTTTTCTGGGTGCCGGAGGACCGCGGAAGTGTCCCCCAGTCTCAGATCCGGGCAACAACAGCCTGGAGAAGGTGTCTGGTGCCTGGATCAGACCACCGGAGGGCCACGGAAGTATCCCCCGGCTTCAGATCTGGGCGGCAGCAGGAACCGCGGCAGAGAGGAGACAGATCTTTTCAAGGTGAGTCTGGTTGGGAAGGCCTTGGGGACCTGTTCCATCACTAGGCCCTGCATGGCCTTCCCCAACCTGAGATACCTCATGTTCGCTTAACGAGTAAGGGAGTGATCTCGTTCGAGGTACGAGATTCCCTCCCATGAGTTTTCGAGTTACGAGTGGAATGGGCAGGCTCCATTACACTCGTAACTCAAGGACCATCTGTAGTTCATTTAATGACCATTCAAAGTTACAACAGCACTGAAAAAAAGTGACTTTTGACCGTTTTTTGCACTTGAGGCCATTGCAGCATCCCCATGATCACGTGATCAAAATTCAGATGCTTCACAACTGACTCATGGTTGCATTGTTCTGGGGTAATGCGATCCTTTTTTGCGGCCTTCTGATAAGCAAAGTCAATGGGGAATTCACCTAAGAAATGTCTCACTGAACAACAGAAATTTTGGGCTCAATTGTGGTCATAACTCGAGGACTATCTGTACCAGTGTCAATCATAAAAGTATTGAGCTGTAATCACCATGAAAACAGTGCTGTAATTGAATTTTATTTACTTATTTACTTACTTACTTGTTTGTTTATTTATTTATTTATTTTTATCCCATTAAGATTCACTTAACAACCGGGTCCCTAAGTTCACGACTGCAGTGATTCACTTAACAACTGTGGCAAGAAAGATTGTAAAATGGGGCAAAACTCACTTAGCAATAGAACTTTTGGGTTCAATTGTGTTTGTAAGTCAAGGACTATCTGTATTACAGCCAGAATGGGGGCATTGTGAAACTAAAGGGGAGAAATCCCAAAGTTAGCAAGAATTTTAAGGGAGCCCTCAAGGCAACTGATGATTTTGGAGGGGCAAATTAAAAAATAAGGATGTAGCAGGTATGGGGAAAGAATGAGGTGGGGTCTGCTGGAAGAGGACACGTATCCCCTAAAAAAGAGCTGTAAGGTTTTGTCTAAGCATGGTTGGGTTTATGTCATGGATTTTATATAACCTTATTTAGGTGGACTCCGAACTTCAGCAGAAAACAGACTCCTGAGATTTTTTTTTTCCTGAGTTAATAGAAAATTTGGCAATTTTACTATTTCTTCAAGGCAGAGAATGTTCTTTCTCCATTTGGAAATCTGGCATATTACTATATTTGCTTCTCCAGCCTGATTTGAAATATTTCTGCTTTTTAAAAAGCCTTTGTTTTACAGGGTTATTAAGAAAAATAGACTATATCTGTAATTAAGATCAAAGCTGTGTTGCTAAATGTGAGCAGATTCTGCTGATGGATCCCTGTATCTGCTGTAAATTCATGCAGGGAGTTTTGCTAAATCAGCCTATTGGGGCAACACTCTTTCCCAAGCTGAGTTTTCCTTTTTGATTGAGGCAAGCCTCGTAAGGCGAAGCTGTATTCCCTCAACCCTATAATAATTCTTGATTTATTTATCTGGTACCAAAATGCAGCAGTGTGAGGCTTTAACAGGGGTTGGGGGTTTTTTTGTATTGCTTTTAACATTTTTGACTGTATAGATGTAATGCAGAACTGTTTTCTTGCTGGTTCTTCAGATTGCCTTAAAAATGAGGTACCTTTTAAGGTGGGAAGATAATTGGTTGATCGTCATAAGCAGTAACTGCTGGTGCTTTGGGACTCAGCATAGCAGATCTCTTTGGCATCTCTCTTGTTTGTGAACATTTGTTGTTTTCACTTGAATACAGCTATTAAACTAGGGTCTGGATTTGACTAGATTGGTTGGCAGAGAAAAGGAAGGGCTTAACATTTTCCCAGTGATTTATTTTCTTGATCAAAAGTGCAAGGTTTTCATCCTTAAGCAATATGACCACAAATGTATTGGGTTGGTTGTTAATATTTGTTGCTTTTTTTCTGGAGATCAATGTGGCATATCTGGTTCTCCACCCCACCCTTGTTTTATTTTTGCAATGGGCTTGTAAGATAGATTATATTGAGAAATAGAGATTTTATGAGATTTTATAGTTTCCTTCCTTCCTTCCTTCCTTCCTTCCTTCCTTCCTTCCTTCCTTCCTTCCTTCCTTCCTTCCTTCCCTGACCAAAAGGTCCAAGTAACCCATTTTTTTCTGGCAAATAAATAGGATGCTGGAGGCAAAATGTGTTTTTATTTAAAAGAATCCACTATAAAAATCAGATGAGACAAATATGGGTTTGTTCTGATCACTGCACCACACTGTCTTTGCTGAAGGAAATAAATAAGTAGACACCACATTCACATACTGTATACCCATAGCAGTGTGGCTAAGAAATAGCCATTGCTTGCTTATTGTAAAAAAAAACAGCATGAAGGGAAAAGATTAAATGAAGCATGTGTAAATGGATGCCTTCCAGAAGAGTGGGACCATAACTTCCATCTTCCCCAACCTAGCATATTCAATGATGGGAATTGAAGTTAATTGTATCTGGAACGTGTTAGATACACTGAAGTTCTCAATAACCTGACAATGAAATGGACCGAGGTTTGCTACAGTTCCATTTTTATAACTAACTATAGGTCAATTTGTGTGGAATCTTTGCATGCCAGTATGCTTTTCAGGTTTTCTAGTGATGGATTGCCAAGAATTTTCCAATAAACAAAATTTTAGGTAATAATTTTCAGCAATCATTTAATCTTCTCTGATGGAATGCTTAGCATGCATAACTCCTGCAGTATGAATAAAATGTGGCTTTGCACCTATTTATCTTCCAAGTTATCTGATCCCATCTCCTTTGCATCACCTGTAAAAAGTGCTTGGTACAAATAAATTCAGATCTTTCTCTCTGTAAAGCTGTAAAGCACACACCCTTGACTTTCTCTAGACAGTGGGAGTAAATGTGAACATTCTGCCTGCTGAAACATTCTCCCGGCTTTCTTCCAAAACTCTTGGGAGTTATTTCCTGGTTTCATTAGATGATTCCCAGGATCTGGCACATGAGTCTGTTCATGGGGGGGGAGGGGAAATGCCCTTTAAATCCCTTTAAATGGGATGCAGAGGGCTGAACTCTCAAAAACAGTGGGTAGAGCCAGGTAGATCTAATTTTAAATGGAGCTCATTTACAACCTAATTAAAATGAAATCTAATGAATGCAATTAGACTCTAGTCATATACTTAATTATTCTGTCATGTTAAAATGATAATTGGCAATGAGTCTTGGAGACCCTGAGGGATACATCTTGACTTTTGCATATCTTTTGGGGAAGTCACAATCCGAGACCCCAGAATCTACTCTAGTTTTTAAGACAGAGAAGCACAACACCATGTATCTGTATAGTACAGGGGTAGGCAACCTTGGCTCTTTTATGACTCGTGGACTTCAACTCCCAGAATTCCTGAGCCAGCACGGCTGGCTCAGGAATTCTGGGAGTTGAAGTCCACGAGTCATAAAAGAGCCAAGGTTGCCTACCCCTGGTATGGTACAAAAATTCTTGTCATAACTTTTAACTGAGTAAAATGGTGCGTCATTGGGCAACATTTTTTGAATTAAAGTGCCTTAAGTGGGTCAACTTAAATTTAGATCCAAAATCTGGGACAGCTGAGGGAATGAAATTTGGGGAAGTTGTGGCTGCTTCAGTGTTACTGGTTGCTGCTGGTCACATGATCTTCATTTTCAATGTTCCCAGCCAGTCTTGCAACCCCTTATTCCCTCCTCTACCCAGCAGCAGCCACTTACCTGCCTGCTGGAAAGGGGAAGGGGAAGGAATATTTCTGATGCTCCTTGCCAGATTCCCACAAGGAAACTCAATGGGGAAGTCAGAGGAAGTCTGGAAGTCATTCCTGCTCCCATTGCTTTTTTACCATGGTCATTCTGTTTCTCTGTTTAGGTAAGGAAATACCTCTGAAATAACAGAGCAATTTTAGAACAGAACAGAACAGAACAGAATAGAATTCTTTATGGGCCAAATGGGATTGGACACACAAGGAATTTGTCTCCGGTGCATAAACTCTCAGTGTACATACAAACAACAAAGTGTTAGGTCATAGATCATAAGTCATAGTTGCAATAATTAATCATAAGATACAATAACAAGTGATAAATCATAGATGCCAATTAGAAGAAGGTGTTTGAGAAGATGAGAAAGATGAGAAAACGAGAAGGATAATATCAATAAAGCCTACCACATGGATAAATATCTTAAGGCCTAAGAGAGCTGTGGGAATTAGGTGTTCAGCAGAGTGATGCCACGGGGAAAAAACTATTTTTGCGTCTAATTGTTTTGGCATGCAATGGCCTATTAACTTGATTCATCTTCTCTGCTTTTCTCTTCCTGCCACCTTCCTTTGAAACCACTCATCTTTTCTCCTAGAAACAAAAACTCCATCCCAGCAACAGTCTTAGATTTGTAGTCTTAACACTGCAGGAAAAAAAGAGGAAAAAATAAAGAGCTGTCGCAATGACATGAATTTTAAAGGTTGCCCCAGGTTGTTCTTCTCAGCTGCCGAAACTGCTGATTACCTTTCTTCAGTGATCTCTCTCATAAACATCTGCTGGTGTTGACATCTTGAAGATGTAATATTGACTTCATCATTATTATGGTTTTATGATGGCTCCACCAGTGACTAAAGAAGCAGGTTTGCTGGCAAAGCTGTAGTTTTATAAATGCTATTTTATTTCCTCTAGATTTATTTATTTTTTAAACAAAAACAAAATTCTTGAGGTCGGACTCGGTGCTGCATTCTTCACATTTTTATCTTGTTCACCTATAAAGTGGCGCAGTTATACCATTTGCAGCTAGAGCCTGCAAGAAAAGGAGAGAGATTTGTATGTTAGGCAAAACTGTGGTTTACTGCATAAACCACCCCTGGCTGGGTTCACCCAATATAGTAAGTCATAAATCTTGATTCAGAAATTCCCAAGGCTGGGTTCATATGATCTGCTAAGGCAAAATGAAACCATCAGGTAACAACCTTCAGATGCTGCCTTGTCTGTCTAACATACTCTCTCCAAATCTGATTAATCAAAATCTTTTAAATAAAATGAAATAAACATTTTACAAATGTTTCATTTTACAAATGAAAAGTGTAAGTTGGGTAGTTGGGTCCTAGCTTCTAGCAGTGCTGGCTGGGGAATTCTGGGAGTTGAAGTCCACATATCTTAAATTTGCCAAGGTTGAAAAACACTGTTCTGTAGCATCATGTTTTTTGCAGAAAGGTCTTTGGGCCCCACAAAGGTCTTTGGGCCCCACAAAGTCCTCATGGCATAGTGTGTATGTGTGGGTGGGTGGGGGGAGGATTGTGTGCATACTAATTTACCTTCTTGTGGCTGGCTGTGTCTTCCTCACAGTCATTTTGTAAGAATACTCAATATTCCAGATGTGACCTCACCTTAAAACATTTGCCTGCTTCTGGTTTGGCATCTTGTGTGCATTTAGGAAAAAATAGGTAGAAGGGAAGAAACCATTAGGAGGGAACGAGAATGCACAGTATGGTTGTGTGGGCTCTGACCACATGCCATTTAACTTCTGATTCTACTAGCAGGTCGGTGGCCTTCAACTGTTTTCTCTAAAAGAGGAAGAGTACTTTCTAGCTATGTTATTTTCCTAACTTATATGAAGTTTTCCCTATCCAGCACTTGGGTGGGCCACATAAAAGGACAAAATAAATAATACAGTATCAATATACAGAGGTAGAATGATCAGGGGCAAGACCCATAAAAGTCTGTATTTGGCTTCCTTTTCCTATCTCTGTCTGAGGAGATCTTCGGCATGTGACTAGAAGCTGGTTGGGTGGAAGAAGATCCATATATGTTGCCTTCAGTTATTGTGCAGGATGTTGCTTTAATATAGAACAAAAACATGAACGAAGCTGCCTCATTGCACCCTGTCTTAGCTGGGGTGAAGTGGAGAACTTTTACAGAGGTAGTTCTCAACTTACGACTGGTCTTCACACTTACAACTGCTGCAGCATCCCCACGTTTACACATGGTTCTTGGCAACCAACATCTGTTTATAATGGCTGCAACCTTCCCAGCCAGCTTCCAGTTAGCAAAGTCAATGGGGGAAGCAGGACTTGCTAAACAACCGCAGGATTTACTTAACAACTGCAGTGACTCACTTAACACCATGGCAAAAAAGGTCATAAAATTGGCCACAGCTCATTTAACAACTGCCTTGCGGTCACAAACCAAGAACTATCTGGTAATTCCCTTCCCCCCAACTTTTTCTCTGATGCATACAGGCCTGGGCCTCTGCAATGATGAATGGATGTCCAGAATCCCTTTGCAGAGTGAGATTGGCGTAATATACATTTAATAAATAAATAAAAATAAAATAAATGTGAGGGGTCACCCTAACACAGACATGTCAAACACAAGGCCCGGGGGCCGGATGCGGCCCGCGAAGTGGTTTCATGTGGCCCGCGAAGCCATCCTGGAAACAGTGGGGGAACGGCCCCCGCTACCTTGGCCCTGGCCCAGGCCAGCCGGGAGCCAATGTACAATTTTGTGATGGCCATCTATGCTGAAATGCATTCAGTCTTAGCTCCACAAGTCCCCCGCCCGCATGGCCTGAGAGGAACAGTGAGGCTCCTCCAGTGGACCATGCCTTGGCACTTGCCCTGGTCCCACCCCCTTCTGCCAGAGACCCTCAGATCTATCCCACTCCTGCCCAGGCCCCGCACAGGCACCCTTGATGCGAACGATGTAGAGCTGGCCAGTAGGCCACACCCACTCCATCCACGCCCACCCAGTAGGCCACACCCACCCTGGCCACACCCACCCGGCCCCCTGAGGGCAACCTCAATGCTGATGCGGCCCTCAGTGAAATTGAGTTTGACACCCCTGCCCTAACATGATATTTTCCTGATGTCCCTTTTGTAGCGTGGAGTAAGCAGAGCAATGCAGAATGATCTGGAATACCAGTAAGCATCTGCTGAATTTATCTGAAGGGCTAGAAAAAGCGGCAATAGGATTGATTTACCTTGCACTTCTTCCCCTTCTGCAAGATGCGTCTATTTTTGAAAAGGGGGAAGGAGGCAGGCAGTTGCAAAAGGAACTGTGGTAGTAAAAGCGTATTATAATTACTGGCATTCTCACTGATGGCATCCAAAATGCATTAACGTATGTAATTTAGAAGGCAGAGTTTTATATTCAATTGCAGCATTGTGAGGTTTAACAGGAGCCGAAGAGAGAGGTACGTGCTGTGACTAGCTGTAGTATTGTTCAGGGGAGGGGGCTTTTGAGGGGCCCTTGGGAAACGAGCCTCAGTTAATCCCTCCTGCAACAAATTTGAAAAACTTCTTTGATTAGAATGATATTCTGCACAGTTTGGATTTGACGGATATTCTGACCATCAGAGGTCAGCCGTATCTGTTTCTGGAGGTAGTCCCTGAAACACCCCAATCAGGCCGAAGCATAACATTTCATTTGTTCCGGGCTGAGGCATCCACAGAAGGATTTTAAAAAAAAAAGGCAAGATGGTGTCTGTGACTATATGATCACATCTCTGCCTCTTTATATATGTGATGTGACATGCATAAAAATAGGTTAGGGCTTTGATCTAGACCTGGGGTTTCCAAACTTGGCAACGTTAAGACTTGTGGACTTCAACTCCCAGAATTCCACCACCAGCCTGATCTAGATCAGGGGTAGGCAACCTTGGCTCTTTTATGACTCGTGGACTTCAACTCCCAGAATTCCTGAGCCAGCATGGCTGGCTCAGGAATCCTGGGAGTTGAAGTCCACGAGTCATAAAAGAGCCAAGGTTGCCTATCCCTGATCTAGAGTGACCTTTTTTACTAATTCCCATGAATGCCCTTGATCCTTTAAAGTGTAGTAGAGATCAAAGATGCCCATTTTTCTTCTTAAACCAACCCAATGTTTCCATTGAGAAGTGTAGATAAGGGCAGAATAACAGAGTTGGAAGGGACCTTGGAGGTCTTCTAGTCCAACTCCTGGTCAGGCAGGAAACCCTATACCATTTCAGACAAATGGCTGTCCAATCATTTCTTAAAAACCTCCAGTGTTGGAGCACCCATAACTTCTGGAGCTAAGTCATTCCACTAGTTAATTGTTTTGTCAGGAAATTTCTCCTTATTTCTAAGTTGGTTCTCTCGTTGATTAGTTTTCATCCATTGCTTCTTGTTCTGCCTTCAGGTGCTTTGGAGAATAGGTTGATCCCTCTTCTTTGTGGTAGCCCCTTAGATATTGGAACAGTGCTATTATGTCACCCATAGTCCTTCTTTTCATTCAACTAGGCACACCCAATTCCTGCAACCATTCTTCATATGTTTAGTATGTAGTCCCCTAATCATCTTTGCTGCTCTTCTCTGTACTCTATCTAGAGTAAACCAGATATAAACCCCTGTGCCATCTTCTCCAGGTTTTTTTTTTTATGAACTCCTACCCTCCCAGCGCTCCCCCAAATGCCCATTATGGCTCAGATGTATTGGTTCCTCTTTTCAGTAGCTTTTACAAAGATCTTTTTTCTCTAATTCATTGCTTTCCTGTGACTTAAATCTGTTGTTTCATGTAATGAAGAACAGGACTCCTTTTTGAATGACATCCCCTCTGATAACTGGAGTGTACCATCCTGTCGTCCCTTAATTACCTCTTTTTCAAAATTAATTATTCCTAATTCCTTCAGTCAGTTCCTCACTTCAAAGACTACCTTTCTCTGAACCAGTTTGACTGAAACCTTCAAGGTTGATGTCCCCAGCTGGTATGTTTCTCAAGACGGGATCTGATTCACACGGATTAAAATGGAAATCTAATAGAATTCTCACTTCCATTAAATTAGAAACAGTTGTTTCATTGATGTAGTTTGCATTTTCATTGGCCTTTTTTTGCACCATGTTGTGTATTGATTCATATCCAGTTTGTAAACAGCTACTATTCCAACCTCTTTTGTACATATACTATTACCAGGCAAAGAATCCTCCATCTGGCCTTGGATTTTTCTTCCCTAAGAGATAAAGTTTGCATTTCGCTCCATTAAATTTAAGCTTCTTTTATCCCATTTATCTAACCTTTCAAGGTCATTTGGAATCTTGTAAGTATTAGCTATCCTGTTCAGTTTTATGTTAGCTACAGATTCCATCGGCATTCCCTCTATCTCTTCATTTCAGTAATTAATAAAAACAATATAGAGTAGAGAGGCTAAGGGCTGAACCTTTGTGTATCCACTTAATACTTAAGTACTCAAGTTTGAATGCCATTTTTAGCTAGCTATGTCTGCATTTAATTGGCATGTTATCAGCCCATATTTAAGCTGATAAGAAGTACGCCATAGAGGACCTTACAAAATGCTTTTCTGGGGTTAAGATGTTTTATCTATCCAGCTTTCACACAATCTGCTAAGGAGGGATTGTAGTGGAGGGCAAGGGGTGCATGCCAAATCAATCTTGTCTCTTATGCCTGCAGCTTTTGGGGCAGGATTTTGGAAGTTGTTTGCCTTGCCTTCTTCTTCCTAGGGTTGAGAAAGAATGCCTGGCCCAGGGGTCACCCAGCTGGCATAATTTCTAAAGCAGAAGGGGAACTCGGTCTCCCAATATCCAGCCTAGCACCCTTAACTTTTACATAAAACTGGTTCTTGCTAAAGAGATTACCTGATTGAAAAATGGGATAAAGTTAGTCTGGCAAGCCTTGTTCTTGATAAATCCATATTAATCCATATTTAGATAATGAGAGTCAGTTTGATCTAGTAGTTGAGGTACTGAGCTAGAAACCAGGAGACTGTGAGTTCTAGTCCCACTTTTGGCATGAAAGCCAGCTGGGTGACTATGGGACAGTCACTCTCTTCCAGCCCAGCCCACCTCACAGGGTTGTTGTTGTTGTTGTTGTGGGGAAAAGAGGAGAAGGAAGGAATATTAAGTATAGATAGTCCTTGACTTACAACCAAAACTGAGCACCAAATTTATGTTGCCAAGTGAGACAGTTAAGTGAGTTTTGCCCCATTTTATAACCTTTCTTGCCATAGTTGTTAAGTGAATCATTGCAGTTGTTCAGGTAATAAAGACAATTGTTAAGCGAATCCGGCTTCCCCATTGACTTTGCTTGTCAGAAGGTCACAAAAGGTGGATCACATGACCTCCGGGGACCCTGCAACCGTCATAAATGTGAACCAGTTGCCAAGCATCGAATTTTGATCATGTGACCATAGGGATGTTGCAGCGGTTGTTCGTGTGAAAAACAGTCATAAGTCACTTTTTTCAGTGCCATTGTGACATTTAATGGTCGTTAAACAAATTGTTGTAAGTCAAGGACTACCTGTATGTTTGCTGCCTTGTTATTATTATTATAATAATGGTGGGATAAAAATAAATAAATAAAATTCAGTTACAGCACTGTTTTCATGGTGATTACAGATCAATACTTTTATGATTGACACTGGTACAGATAGTCCTCGAGTTATGACCACAATTGAGCCCAAAATTTCTGTTGTTAAGTGAGACATTTGTTAAGTGAGTTTTGCCCCATTTTATCACCTTTCTTGCCACAATTGTTAAGTGAATCACTGCAATTGATAAGTGAATCTGGCTTCTCTATTGACTTTACTTGTCAGAAGGTCGCAAAAGGGGATCATCTGCAACTGTCATAAATACGAGTCAGTTGCCAAGCATCTGAATTTTGATCATGTGACCACGGGGATGCTGCAGTGGTTGTGAAAAATGGTCATAAGTCACTTTTTTCAGTGCCTTTGTAATTTTGAATGGTCACTAAATGAACTATTGTAAGTCGAGGACTACCTGTTTCTTCCTGCAGAACTTTGTGTGACTGGCTTGTCTGGATCCACCTCACCTCACAGAGACAAAAAAAAAATCAGTCTAGTAACACCTTTCCCAACTAATAAATTATATTAAACATAAGCTTTCCAGGAGTTGCAGCTCAGTTCATTAACTGATCAAGCGAGTTGCAAATGGGAACAAAATCTGGCCTTTTATTTGTCTGGCACTTCACCATTTCCCAGAGTTTCTCAAATGTATTTTCTCTGCATTTTCTCTATCTATGGAGTGTGACTGTGTTTTTGTATTGCAAATTACCAAATCTAACTACCTGGTGCAGGGGCGTTGAGCCCCTATAATTTAGCTGCGGCCTGTTGCTTGAGATTTTGGTCTGTTGGCAATTAAGTGTATGGGCTTGCCACAAAATTATTGCTTGGGCTGATAGTTCCCTAGCTGTGTCGTTTTGTAAGACAGTAGCTACCAAATCATTCATACTTAAAATAGCCTTAAGCCCCAGTAAGGAAAAAAAAAGTCTCTGTTGCATAAATTCACTTCTCTTTTAGGAAACTCTGCTTCAGAGCCCTGAAATAAGTAGGAGGAATAGTAAATAGTTTTGCTTGCAGCGTGCTTGCAACTCAGGGAAATTCTGTGGATTGTTTAATCTCCCCTAGGCAGGGTTGTGCGTATCACAAACTTCTCCGTATGCAGCAGAAAAAGAGTGGTTGGCGGACAGTCTATTTTATAGTCTGTTTTGTAGGAAGAGTAGAAAAAGCAAGCTTCTAGATCTCAAGGCTAGAAGGACAGTCTCAGAAGAATTCAGAATACTGGGACACAGAAACAAACTGTACTATATCTGAATCTGTGATTGTGATGACAAAGTTGCTCCTTTCATTTTCATTCTTTGTAGAGCTGATTGCCTCAAGATCTGGCTATCGCTAATACCAAAAAATAAAAGACTTCTGCATATGCCTGCTTCAAATTATATTTTCTAGGAGATTTTGCAGAACTCTTTGTTCACAGGGATTCCGCTAACAGTATGTAAAAAGGGTGTGTGTGTGTGTGTGTGTTCCTTGACTTACAATGGCTCATTTACTGACCATTCGAAGTTATAATGGCCCTGAGAAAAGTGACTTATGACTGCTTTTCATGCTTACGACCATTGCAGCATCCCCGTGGTCACGTGATCAAAATTCAGATGCTTGACAACTGACTCATACTTATGACCGTTGCTCTGTCCCAGGGTCATGTGATCTCCTCTTGGCGACCTTCTGACAAGCAAAGTCAATGAGGAAGCCAGGTTCACTTAACAACCAGGTCTCTAACTTAACACCCGCAGTGATTCATTTAACAACTGTGGCAAGAAAGGTCATAAAATTGGACAAAACTCACTTAACAAAAGCCTCGCTTAGTGACAGAAATGTTGGGCTCAGTTGTGGACGTATGTCGAGGACTACCCCCGTAGTAATGAAAAAAATGTTCCCAAAGCTTTCATGTTTTCTGCCTCAGTTCCAGTGTTTCTCAGTGTCGGCCACTTGATGAGGTAGGGACTTCAATTCCCAGAATTCCCCAACAAGCATATGCTGGCTGGGGAATTCTGGAAGTTGAAGTCCATACCTCTTCAAGTAGCTGAGGTTGAGAAACACTGCGCTACACTTTGCATGTGGGGCTAATTTTGTGCTGTTTGAGAAGCAAGAACTAATTATGGGGAACGCTGGTTTCTACTGCCCAATTTCATGGAAATTTGAACATCTCGTTAACAAACAAAACTCTCTCTCTGCTACACTACCACTCTGCTTAAGCAGGGGCCTATCTCATTCTCTCTCCTGTCTGTATTTCTTTTTTCATGGTATGGTCTTAATTTGTTTTCTCCCTGGTAGTTTGAATTCTTTGCAGATTACAGGTTTCTCTGTGGAACGGCAGTTCCCACAATACTGCAATTTGGCCGCCCTTCCAAATGGCCGTCCTTGCTCCAGAGCTGGCGCCTTGCTTCCTTCCAACAACTCTAGTTGGTGTTTTTGATAAATTCCCAAACCAAGGATCAGACGGGAGGTGTGTTGGGGGCTGGATGTGCAAAATTGATGTTTTGCGACAGCCTTGCCTTCCTTCCTCACTGTTTATGTTTTTACCGTTGTTTCCTCTGTCTGCTTTTTACTGTTTCCTCTCTCCTAGCAAATTGCGAGTTCGAGGCCCTCTCATTTTCGAGTGTTGTGAAATATCTGGCACAATGCTGTGTATGTTGTTCGTGCATTGCATTTTTCCTTTTAATTGTCGATTAAGCAGAGCCACTGAAGACTTTGAGGGTTGGTCTCCAGCTTAGGTGGAATCCTGAGGTTTGCAGAATAGGCCTAGAACATTTATTCTCTCCATCTCGGACCAATGAAACTGGACTAAGGTTCATGGGGAGGGGGGCTGGACTAGATGCCCTCTGAAGTCCCTTTTACCTGTTATGATATGCTATTGTGTTTAGGAGTTGAGACGATTGACAGTCAACCGGAAAATAAAAAGACTGTTTCTCAAATTTAATCCTGCATATAAAGTGCTGTATTCATTTTCTAATTCACATGTGAATAACTTATTTCTAAGACCGTGAAATTAAATAAAAAATAAAATAAAATAAAATAATGCCATTACTATAGGGAAATGGCTGAAATCTCATAAGGTTACCAAATCTCAGAAGACTTTGGTGGTCTTCCCTGAACTTCTACAAATTTGTAGGTGAAAATCTTAAAAATACTTTGGATGAGAATAATCAAAGCCTGGCCTCCACTGAATGATTTTGTAGATTTCACGTTTATTTATTTGTTTGGATTTATATAGTTGCCCAATTGAACAAGAACAATTAAAAACTCATACAGCATTTTTTAAAAAACAAACATAACGAACATAAAAATGTGGCTAAACAGAAGCAGGGGAATAATATACTACAACCAAGATAGATGCTATATAGCAAATAGGCAATCTGCTACTCAGGGAAAAATCTTTTAAAATACAACACATTTTTATGTTGGTGCTTGCGCCATCAGACAACATTGTTTGGCAATTAGGGAACCAATAAATAAAGTTTTGATTTTGTTTAAAAGGAGGCCCAGATGTATCCTTCTTCATTTAATGGGATTCTTCTTTCAAGTGTCAGCTGAGTATGGCTGTTCCAAATCCCACATCAAGATCCTTGATTTTAGACTGCTTGAGTCATAGAACATAGAATAATGGAGTTGGAAGGGACCTTGGAGGTCTTCTAATTCAACCCCGTGCTCAAGCAGGAGACCCTATACCAGACATGTCAAACACAAGGCCTGGGGGCCGGATGCGGCCCGTGAAGTGGTTTCACTTCATGTGTGAGGGAATGGCCCCCGCTGCCTTGGCCCTGGCCAGCCGGGAGCCAATGTACAATTTTGTGGTGGCCATCTTGGCACTTGCCCCAGTGGACCATGCCTTGGCACTTGCCCCGGTCCCACCCCCTTCTGCCAGAGACCCTCAGATCTGTCCCACTCCTGCCCAAGCCCCCATAGGCACCCTTGACGCGAATGATGTAGAACTGGCCACGCTCACTCAGTAGGCCACACCCACTCCATCCACGCCCACCTAGTAGGCTGCACCCACTCTGGCCACACCCACCTGCCCCCCCCTCAGGGCAACCGCAGTGCTGATGTGGCCCTCAGTGAAATTGAGTTTGACACCCCTACCCTATACCATTTCAGACAAATGGTTGTCCAGTCTCTTTTTGAAAATCTCCAGTGATGGAGCATCCACAACTTCTGAAGGCAAGCTATTCCATTGGTTGATTGCTCTCACTCTTAGGAATTTTCTCCTTAGATTTTGTTTCCTGTAAGGAAAACAAGTCCTCAAGTTGTCCAGTGATCCTACGAAAGAGTTTATGATGGGAAATTCCTCATCTGAGAACTTTGGTCCTAGGATCTGGTAGATGCATTTCTTGGTTCTTCTGGGGTTTTTTGTTTTGGTTTTTCCCCCCCACTGCTGTCAAGCCTGATCTGGAAACAACCATCAACAATAAACCAGGAGTCTCGTACAAGCAGGGAATGAGAACAAGGCAAAAGAACTAGGAGACAGATTTGAGGAACCACCCAAGAATACCCTAAATATCAGAAGGATCTTGGGGTACAGTGGGGCTCAGCTGGAACACAAAGTATTCCTTCTGCTCCGAAAGACCCAATAGTTTCTCCACACTCTGAAGATACCTCATTGTGAAGCTGCCACATGTGATTCAGTGGCTCACCACTAGGGGCAGATGTTCATAGATCCTTCAGCTATTGATGAAAACCTGCATATCAACAACATCAGGATCTAGAAGATTCTAGATGAAGACCACAGAGGTGGCTCTCCTGTCCAAGCCTGTTGAGAGAGAACTGGACAAAGAATGTTGAAATCCCAGTTTCCAACCTAATGATGTCCTCCATAAGAGTGTTTTTGAGTAGCTCCTGTGGTTGAATAACAGCATTTTCTTTATAGCACCCCCTGGGTCAGTTCTGTCAAACATCCTTTGGATGCCCGTCCAAACATGATGTCTAGAGTTGGTGCATGCAGCAGCTAGTTTACCAAATCTCACAATACAGTTTTACTGATGTTGGTTGATTGATTGGACAATGCCATCTTCCTCAATAGCGTGCTGTAATCCAGAACACTAGAAATTACTGTCCAGGTCTTATTGGGTGTTCCATGTATTTCTGTTAAGCCACAAGTCCAGAAAACTGAAGATAGATGCTTTGACTGGTTCAACTGAGAATAATATTTCATCTTGCCAATGGAAAGGGTTTTCAACTGTGTCACTGAGTGGTTTGATACATCTTGTCCCAAAGGTGCTTTTTCAAGAGGCAACTGGACTTTCTTGTTTTTCTTTGAAGATGTTTCGCTTCTCATCCAAGAAGCTTCTTCAGCAATGGATGGTGGGGAATGGAAGGATTTATATTCCTTGCAGACAGCTGGTCATCTGCATTCTTTTAGAGCAGGGGTCTTCAAACTTGGCCCTTTTATGACTTGTGGGCTTTAACTCCCAGAATTCCTGGCTGAGGAATTCTGAGAGTTGAAGACCCCTGTTTTAGAGCGTCCCCTGCAAGGCATTTTGTTATGATCTGCTGCAACTGTACATCAGCACAGCTATCCTCCTAGAGTTGCTTTTCATGAGGATTTGTTTCCAGCACAGGATGGAAAGATCACTTCCAAAGAGGTTCACGTCTGTTTCCTGAATAAAAAAAAAAACTGTTCAAATCACGTGCATGTCCTCTCAGAATTGTCTTCCTCAGCCTGAGGTTCTGGAGATAATGCTGGATGCCATCGCCTGTGGCCATATTGGTGGAAAATGATAGGAAGTTGTCCACATCTGTAAAATATCTGTGTCTAGCACAGGGGTAGGCAACCTTGGCTCTTTTATGACTCATGGACTTCAACTCCCAGAATTCCTGAGCCAGCTATGCTGGCTCAGGAATTCTGGGAGTTGAAGTCCATGAGTCATAAAAGAGCCAAGGTTGCCTACCCCTGGTCTAGCATGTTAAAAAATATATGCTTCTTCCAAAAGTACTTTTTAACAAGAGCTGCATCACAACATTTAGAATACAGGTAGTCCTGGGACCACAATTGACCCCAAATTTTCTGTTGCTAAGCAAAACATTTGTTAAGTGAATTTTGCCCCATTTTACCACCCTCCTTGCCACAGTTGTTAAGTGAATCACTGTAGTTGTTAAGTTAGTAACAGGGTTGTTAAGTGAATCTGGTTTCCCCATGGACTTTGCTTGTCAGAAGGTCCTGATCCCGAGACACTGCAAGTGGCATAAATATGAGTCGGTTGCCAAGCGTCCAAATTCTAATCACATGAACATGGAGTTGCTGCAATAGTGTGAAAAATGGTCATAAGTCATTTTTTTCAGTGCCGTTGTAACTTTGAATGGTCGCTAAATGAACTGTTGTCCGTCAAGGACTAGCTGTAGTGCACTGTCCTGTAGTGGTGTGTTTATTAGTTGCAGAAGTGTGAAGTCGGCCAGCTTTTTTTAAAATTCTTCCAGCTCCAGATTAGATTAGATTAGATTAGATTAGATTAGAATAGAATAGAATAGAATAGAATAGAATAGAATAGACCATCGAGGTCTTCTAGTCCAGCCCCCTGCTCAAGCAGGAGAACCTACACCATTTCAGACAAGTGACTGTCTGGTCTTTTCTTAAAGATATCCAGTGATGGAGCGCCCACAATTTCTAAAGGCAAGCTGTTCCACTGGTTAATTGTCCTTACTCTTAGGAAGTTTCTCCTTAATTCCAGGTTGCTTTTCTCTTTGATCAGTTTCCAACCATTGTTTCTTGCCTGCCCTCTGGTGCTTTGGTGAATAGTTTGACCCCCTCTTCTTTGTGGCAGCCCCTCAGATACTGGAATACTGCTATCATGTGACCCCTATTTCTTCTTTCTTTAGGCTAGCCAAACCCAAGTCCTGCAGCCGTTCTTCATATGTTTTAGTCTCCAGGCCTTGGATCATTTTAGTTGCTCTTCTCTGAACCTTTTCAAAAATCTCAACATCTTTTTTTGTAGTATGATGACCAAAATTGGTTGCAGTATTCCAGGTGTGGTCTTACTAGGGTTTTATAAAACGGTACTAATACTTCACGTGATCTTGATTCTATGCTTCTGTTTTTAGTATCGCCTGTTCACTGCCCTGAGTCCCGCAAGGGAGATAGGGCGGTATATAAATTTAATAAATAAATAAATAAATAAATAAACAAACAAACAAACAAACAAACAACCTAGGGTTGCATTAGCTATATTAGTGGGACCTTTCCTATTAAGGAGAGGCTGAGCCTTGAGGTCAGTTAATTTTAATTCAATGGTTGGCCGTCAAACAAGGTTGGTTTTTTTTTAAAAAAAATGCTTTTGAGGATGACTGATTTTCAGTCATTGTAGCACGCAAGAGGGAGAAAATTTAACTACTGCAGTTGTGATCTCAAGAGAATAACCTCTTACTTATCAGTGTTAAGTTTTTCATTTGACGAATGAAAGAGTTTTTTCCCCTGTAGCACTTTTAAAATCCTTATCTATTAGCGTTTATGTAAACTGCTGTTCTGAAGTGCCATTTTTTTCTGATAGAAACCATTCAAATACCACAAGCTTCCAGGTTTCTGAGTGTTAAAAGCAGGTATCTTGGCTGCTTTTATGAGGAGATAAAAAAACGTTTTGTAGCAGGCCTGCAGTTCATATCCAGAAATATAATTTGGAACAACTTTTTGACTAAATCCATGAAACCCTCAGAACTGGATCAGGTAAAGACTTAGCAGGTGCAGACCTATATAACATGCCAGCAAGGTTAATGCTAACTTTGGTTAGGAATTTGAGGCTTTGTGTGTTTTGTGAACACTGCCCATGGAGTTATTTTCGGGTTCAGTGAATTGCTGAGATCAGGAACCAAATGAAATGCATGCTTTCCTCTTTTCCCTCTGGAAATGTATAAACCGAGCTAGTGGACTCTGATGCCTATTGCTCGGTGTGTTAATTCGTATACTGCCTTATAAATAAATCAGAAGTTCCTGCTTGGAATAACTCCTTCTGCATTCCCACATGGCTATGAAGAGTGCAATCCAGCCTCTGGCAGCTGAGCCTGAGGGCTTCTGGTTGTGAGAGACTCCCTCGTCATTTGTCTATCTCCATCTGGTCTTCTTTCAAGCTGCAAAAACTGCTCCCTTTATCTAATCGTGCCTCTTAATATCTGATTCAGGTGGTCTGTGGGTGGACAGAGATGATGCCAAAACATAGCCTGAAGCATCGAGAAAGGCAAGATGGGGAAATTGGCGTACTTGGTGGTATTTTGAGATTTGTAGAAGTATGCATACGAAAAATTACCTCATGAAGGCACAAACAAATACAGGTAGTCCTGTATTTGTGATTTATGACTACAATTGAGCCCAAAATTTCTGTTTATAAGCTAGACATTGGTTAAGTGGGTTTTGCCCCATTTTACGGCCTTTCTTGCCACAGTTGTTAAGCGAATAACTGCCGTTGTTAAGTTAGTAATATGGTTGTTAAGTGAGTCTGGCTTCCCCATTGAATTTGTTTTTCAGACGGTCACAAAAGGGATCACGTGACCCCCGGGGCCACTGCAGCTGTCATAAATATGAGTCAGTTGCCAAGTGTCTGAATTTTGATCACATGGCCATGGGGATGCTGCAACGGTCGTAAGTGTGAAAAATGGTCATGTCACTATTTTCAGTGCCGTTGTAATTCTAAATGGTTACTAAGTAAACGGTTGTAAGTTGAGGACTACTTGTATCAGGTCAGTTGCGAACTCCCAAAATATGAAGCTCTTTGTGTGACAGCTGCCTCTTCGTGTTTTGAAGTTCACATTTGCAGAAAAGAGGGATATAAACAGTGGTGGGGTTCAAACATGTGAACAACCAGTTCAATGTGTGGATGCCGCTTCCGGAAGTCCATTCTGGGCCTGGGCAACAAAAAATTAGCTACTGGTTTATTTTTATTTTTTTTATTTTTTTTTCTCTTTCTGGAAAGGAAGAAAGAAAGGAAGTAGAAGGAAAAAATTAGCTACTGGCTCTGTCAAAGTGGTGTGAACCAGCTAGATCCCACCACTGGACATAAATATTAAATTTAGCATTTAAAGGAAAGCAGAAGTTGGATTTTTGAATGCTTTAGAATTGGGAATCAGAACAAGCACTGAAAATATATACTGTATCTCATATATTTCAGATTGCAACTGGATCCAAAACTGAAAAATATTTTAAATTTCAGCTGTGAAAGACCATTAACATTGCCTAATGTCAGCAATGTTGCTAACTGCTGGCCAAGCAACTTAGAACTAAGGAGAAACTTCCTGACAGTTAGAACAATTAACCAGTGGAACAACCTGCCTCCAGAAGCGGTGAATGCTCCAACACTGGAAGTTTTTAAGAAGAGACTGGACAGCCATTTGTCCGAAATGGTATAGGTTCTCCTGCCTGAGCAGGGGGTTAGACTCGATGACCTCCAAGGTCCCTTCCAACATAATAATAATAATAATAATAATAATAATAATAATAATAATAATAATAATAATAATAATAATAATAATAATAATAATAATAACAACAATAATAATAATAATAATAATAATAATAATAATAATAATAATAATAATAATAATAATAGTTAAGTTGTTACAAGCAGCCACTTTTCCCTTTAATTTGCTAGGAAGCAGAGAAGGGAAAAAAAGAAGACTTTTAAAGTCTCCTGAGATGTTCTCCTTGTACCTCTATGTAACCTCTGAAGTTCCTTGCCCTTTGCTCAACTCACTTTCTTCCCAGGCATAGTTCGGATGAGAACAGAGCTGGCACCGTGGATGTGCATGTTTTAATGAGCAAGATGAAAGGCTCGATTATGGTACAGCTTTGCTGCTAGAAGGCTGTACAAATCAGGCTGGCATTCCTTAGACTTCTGGCTGAGGCACAGCCAGACTTTGAAATCACCACACACGTTTCTCACCTCCAAAGGCATCATTCTTGAGGTCTGAGGTAAAAGCAAATTGCACACGGAGTCTAGGTGGCCGGTTTCGGTTTGCAGTGGAATTTGGTTCCACCACTTTGCACTGTTTCTCAACGTTGAACTGGGGACGGGAACAGACAGAGTCAAAAGGCTGAGCTGGGCTGTAGCTCAACGGATAAGCATGCAATTTGCAACTTGCAAGAACTCAGAATTCAGTCTTTGAAACATTCAGATACGCAGGTAGTCCCCGACTTATGGTCACAATTGAGCCCAAAATCTCTGTTGCTAAGCAAGACAGTTATTCAGTGACTTTTGTCCCATTTTACGACCTTTCTTGCCACGGTGGTTAAGTAAATCGCTGCAGTTGTTAAGTTAGTAACACGGCTGTTAAGTGAATCTGGCTTCCCCATTGACTTTGCTTGTCAGAAGGTCGCAAAAGGGGATCACATGACCCCAGGACATTGCAACCATCAGAAATACATGCCAGTTGCTAAGTATCCGAATTTTGATCATTTGACATGGGGTTACTGCAGTGGCCGTAAGTGTGAAAAATGGTCATAAATCACTTTTTTCGATGCAGTTGTAACTTCGAATGGTTGCTAAATGAATGGTTGTAAGTTGAGGACTACGTATAATTGGGGATTTTGGAAAATCACCTTCTACAGGTGTTGGGCTGCAACTCCCAACAGCCCCTGCCAGCATGGCATATGAGAAAAAAAATCTAGAAGTACAAAATGTAGGAGTGCATCCACTTTCCAAGAAAGCATGGAGTGTGGCACCCGTAAGCTCAAGTCTGCCTCCAGGTAACTTTCTTGAAGGCCACCAGGTTCTCTGTCACCTTCAATTTCTTTTCAAGAGTCTTGTAATAAAAATGAATGGAATGCCGGCATGCTCTTAACTCCAGTCTACTTCTCTTTTGGGGAACACGTCCAGGCAGTACATAAACAATACAACAAGTTGATTGTGCCAAAAAGGCTCTTGGGGATGGGGGGGGGGGTCTACGATGCAGAACAATTGTGCTGGCTTCTGTCTGTGTGTTTTTTAACACATCTCAGCTCATCTACTCCACAGCAAGAGTCCCTGTTTCTAAGGCTGTTCTTTCTCTCTCTCTCTCTCTCTCTGCTTCCCTGAGTTAATTGCATTTCATCTTTCCCTTCTGAACTTTATAATTATTTGTTGCGTGAGCTGGAGCTGAGCCAGAACCCTTTGGGGGAAGATGGAATAGCTCAGATCTTCTTCCCACAGGAATGATAACACAAGAGGGAGAACCTGGTTGAGCAAAAGGAATGGCTTTGCAGAGGGCCGGGCAATGTGGCGCTTGGTGAAACTCTTGCTGTCTAACTGAGAGTGGGCTGGTTTCCAAAGACCAAGCGATTATAGCTCTAGGAAAGCCTTCCACGGTGTCATAAGTAGCTTGGGTGCATAGCAACTGCTGCTAAATCGTTTCTCATTGTGATTAACCTTGTATAGACTCAGGTTCTCCATTGTCCTTGAAACTCATGGCCACTTTGGGCAGGTGCATGCAATATAGCAATAGCACTTAGACTTATATACCGCTTCACAGTGCTTTACAGCCCTCTCTAAGTGGTTTACAGAGTCGGCATATTGCCACCTACAATCTGGGTCCTCAAAGATGGAAAGCTGAGTCCACCTTGAGCCGATGAAGATCGAACTCTGGCAGTGAGCTGAATTAGCCTGCAATACTGCATTCTAACCACTGCGCCATCACAGCTCCTAATCACAATAAGAATAATAAGTTCTTGTGGGTAACCAAAGTCACTCAAAGTCATTTAGCCAATTTTCTGAATTCACACAATACATTTGAACCAGAAACTAATCAAATGGCTAAAGCTTGTACAAGACTACATTGGCATGTAAACACACCAACAAATGTCTTTTTAAACTAGCTGCATCTGTTTATCTAGGGTTCTTACTGGAATAAACAAAGCACGCAGCCTGAAAGTAACGAGCTTTATGAAGAACCTAATGTTCTCTCTTTTGACTCAGAGTCACTCAAGATTAAATGCATTGAATTTGATGGCAAACAAGCAACAGCATGGTTTTCTGTTAATTTTTTCAAAGAATAACTAAATAAAGTAAAAGCATGAATATTTAGATAGGTGTAATGACCCTATTTTTAAAAAAGTACTATGGCTGTAACACTGCCAAAATAAGGAGCTACTTTCTCCTCCCCCCCCCCCCCGGTCGCTTTAAATATATATACAGTATATATGTAGGAGATAATCAGGCTGAACCTGAGGGAGGGGTCAAACATGTCATCAGTCTCACATCCCTTTGGGCCCACAAGAGATCTAAGTCCATCCATCTTGAATTCCATTGAGTCTTATCTACCAACTTGCTTTGACCGCTAGTGGTTCAGATTCTTATAGAAAGCTTTAGCATACAACAAACATATATTTTCATTTGAACTGTCAGGACTCCTGATTTACTGCGCCTGACAATATATTTAAAGAATTATAAAACTGTAAAAAGTGAGGGCCATGTGTTTAGGAAGCCACAGGGACCTGTTCGAAAACAGCCCCTGAAAGTAACATGACAGATCCTTGGGTGTGCTAAGCCGCGGGAGCAATTGTGTTTTTTCCCCAAAGCTTGCATGGTTTGGGAATGGCATAGGGTGGCCTTTTTGAGTGGCAGTGGGGGTACCACGGCTAAAGTCAAGCCTCTGATCTCTGCTTCAGACCCAGCTTTGACACTGCTGCCAAGTACCTTTGTCCAGGGGTGTCTGGGAGTGGGGATAGAGAATTGTTTCTCTTTTGTTCTGGGTGGGGTGGGATTTGACACACCAGCGAAGTCAAGCATTTTCCAAATTTTTGACACGCCAAGCCCAAAAGTTTCGCCGTCATTGCCCTGTGGTCATTTCAGATTTATTGTCGTATTTTGAAAATGCTGGACATTAGCGAAGAGATCTACCAGATGCTAGCTGAAATAATTCTGGAAATGTCCCTTCTTTCCTAATGTGGGATCTGTTTTACTCAGTTTGTCTTTCCTTGGAAAATTAAAGTGTGGTTGTCAAAATGAGCACGGAAACTTAGATTTGTTTAGCGCAGAAGTACTGGAGGGAGCCAGTGCTGAATTCAGTTTCGCTTGCCAGGCCTGTTGTTTTTTGTACATGAAATAGTAAAGTTAAGGAGGGTGCGGAAGCTTAATCCGCGACCAGAGAACATCTTAGGCCAGCCTGTTTGTGCATATTTCTGGTCTATCACTGACAAGGTCATCATGGTATTTTTGTTGCTAGATGTTGTTGATCATGATAACAGATAACTAAGCTCCCATCTAAATATTATTTTTTTAAAAGGAAAAGAGCAAGTCATTTCATATAGACATTTAATCCCATCCAGTTCCTCATGAATCGCTATTTCCCTGTAGGAGCAATTATGTTTGCATAACAGATCTACTCCTCATGGTTTACTTACCCATTTACAGAATAACCCAGTTGTATTCATCCTGGCACTGAATCATAGACTCAACTGGCTGGTTTTTCACAACATAGTGAGCCAATCACATTTAATCTGGGATAGTGTGAGAACCCAGTCTATAGGTATTTGTCTGAGTATGGAAGTTAGATTTCTTACTCCCAACTCTTCTACAAGTAAGGATTTCACGTTTCAATATTGATAAATCTGGTACAGCAAATACACATATACATAGTCCTTGACTTACAACAGTTTGCTTAATGACTGTTCAAAGTTACAAGGACACTGAAAAAAATGACTCATGATTGTTTTTCACATTTACAACTGCTGCAACATCTCCATGGTCACATGATCAAAATACAGACGCTTGGCAACTGATTCATATTTATGACGGCTGCAGTGTCTCATGGTCATGGGATCACCGTTTGCAACCTTCTGATGAGCAGAGTCAATGGGGAAGCCAGATTCACTTGTTACTAACTTAACAACTGCAGTGGTTCATTTAACAACTGTGGCAAGAAAGATCATAAAATGGGGCAAAACTCTCTTAACAACTGTCTCACTTAGCAACAGAAATGTTGGGCTCAATTGTGTTCGTAAGTCAAGAACTATTTGTATGGATGGAAATGAGTTAAATGTATTTCTTCCTTCCCCAAATTGGTGCCTCTATAGATGCACTGATCAAAAATCTATTGAATTTTCAGTAGCATGTGCAAAAGTTCTGTTGCCTGAAAACTGGGATGCTTGCCCATTGAATATGCCAGATCTGAGAAGCTATTATTCCTGAAACAAGATTATCTTAATTTATGGGTTTTCTCCTGAGTGGCCTGGTGATGAAGATACTCACCTTCCACTAGGAAGGTTGAGAGTTCAATCCTAGGTAGTGGCAGATATTTCTCTCCTAGGGTACGAAGAAGAAATATCTACTGCTAATTCCTTCTGGTATCAGGAAGGGCATCCGGCAGTAAATGCTCAGCTCCATCCAGTCATCCCAACTCGACTCTGAATTAAGGGATTATAGGGTCGTAAAAAAAAGGGAGATTGTGTTTCTCCTATGAATATCATTTGCTGCATGTTTCATTCCACAGCTTTCTTTTGTTCTCTGCCTGGTTTGGCATTTGCTGTTATTACCACTGTGTGACTAGTTAGTTCGGTTCATGGCCCAAACTCATGCATTTTCCTCTGGAACTTCAGCAAAATCTGTTTGTATAATAGTCTCATACATATATGTATGAGGATCGCAATTAATTTGGCTTGTGCATGTTTTAAGTAATCTGTACAGCAGTTGCCAAAGACGAACGCACCATTTCTCATGGAAGGGTGTTTCCTGCTTGCTGTCATTCTCCTGAGACATGTTGATGAATGTTCTGATCAGCAAAAACTTCTGTCTGCCACCAGCAACTCTTTTGCGTATCTTCAGTTGCATAAAGTGCTTTTGCTCCAGTGAATGTGCCCTTTGAATTGCTAAAATGCTTCTTCTTTTTTTTTCCAACTGCTGTGTCAAGACTATATCTAGGGAGAGATCAGTCTTCCTTTTGGCTATGTCAGTTTCTCATGCGCTCTTCCTTAAATCCCTTCAGTTTCTGTATCTATAATTTAAAAAGAAGGAATATTTGCATTGCTTTGAACCACCTAACCCCAACATATACTTGATCTAATGGTATGGAGCTTTTTTTGTGTGCCTTCAAGTCAGTTTTAACTCCTGGCAACAGCCCAGACTAGTCCTTGTGGTTTGTTTTACAAGATTTTCAAAAGTTATTCGCCCTCGCCTTCTTCTAAGAGCTGAGAGAGAGGGACTGGCCCAAGGTCATCCAGCCGAATTTGTACCTAAGGTGAAACTAGAACTCACTGTTCTTCCACCTGACGCCTTACTCACCAAACTGGCTTTAATGATATGACATGCCATTCTTGTAACTTTAAAGTTACCTTAAAAATGCTTTCCCGATAAATTGGACTCCTGTGATGAGCAGGAAGTTGGACTCAGTAAACTAAATATCTCCTTTCAACTGTATAGCAGCATTCAGACAACACACTAGACCAGTGGTTCTCAACCTTTTTAATGCCGCGACCCCCCAACCGGTCGTAAGTCGAGGACTAAACCGATCGTAAGTCAAGGACTAAACCGGTCGTAAGTCGAGGACTACCCAACCGGTCGTAAGTCGAGGACTTTCCCTGCCCGGGAGCGCCGCGCATGCATGGTTCCGCCCCCTGCGCCGGCCGAGGCATAGCTGGCAAGTGGCAGAGACGGAGCAGGCCGACCACCAGCTGGCCCAGCCCAAGGGAGGTAAGGCACCCGCCGGAAAAGGGGGAAAAAAATGGCGGACAGCCTTGCTTGGCGACCCCCGTGAAATGGTCGATCGACCCCAAATGGGGTCGCGACCCATAGGTTGAGAACCGCTGCACTAGACATTAAAGCAAGTTAGCAGAACGCAGTTGCTGTGTCCTGTGTCCCAAGACAATGACTCCCAGCAGTTTATGGCAATGAAAACAACTATAAATAACAGTGAGGGGCCCTTGGTGCTCTCTGAACTTGGTTGTTTTCTTGCAAACGTTTCATTACCCAAACTAGATAATATCATCAGCATTGATGATGTTACCTAGTTGGGTAATGACACACCTGCAAGAAAACAGCCAAGCTCAGAGAACATCAAGAACCCTGCATTTCAACCCTGAGCTACAAATATCCTCCTTTATTAATAACGGTAACAACTATAGTACTACTACAGTACTATTCCAAATCAACTTAGCAGTTGTCTCAACATAAAGAACAATAGCATTATTCAGCCTCTGTTCCATTAAACAGCAGTATTCTTCTTCAAACGTCCTACGAAAGAGTTCAGTTTTAATGGTTCATTCATGATATAGCTGGGCTTCCCATGTCATACTGGGTCATGCGGAAGTGTTACATGTTGAGCAGACAGGAGAACAGACTCAGATGACCCAGTCACTTAAATTTAAGGGAGTTAATCTGAAAGACTGACTTCTACCAAATTTCATAGCAGAGCTGTGAACTCTCCTCTCCAGAAGTTCAGTCTGACTGCAAAAGCTTCAAAGAGACAACATGACTAATTAAGTAGCTTCGAATGTAGACATGAAAGAAGTCATATACCTACAATATATCCACTACTATCAAGCCCAGAAATCAAGTCCTATACATGCATGAAATGGACAGAGAATTTCATTTTAAGCTCTGTGTCTCCTACTTTTACAAATGAATGGATTTGGTGTCATTATGACTTAGGTGCCGGCCAGCAGGCCTATTTAACATTTGGACAGTATGGTATGGACACTCTTGGAAAATGGCGGGGCTAATTGCAGAGCCTTTACCAGAAGGAATACAGTTGAAGTTGTTTTGTTTATTTCCTTGTTTTAAGTCTTACATGGATTGGTGGTGCAGTGGTTAGAATGCAGTATTGTAGCTAACTCTGCTCACTGCCAGCAGTTCGATCCTGACTGGCTCAAGGTTGACTCAGCCTTTCATCCTTCCGAGGTTGGTAAAACGAGGACCCAAATTGTTGGGGGCAATACGCTGACTCTATAAACCACTTAAGAGAGGGCTGTAAATCACTGTGAAACGGTATATAAATCTAAATGCTGTTGCTATTGCTATGGCCTCCTATCTCATACAACAATACTAGGTGGCCCGCAACAACTTTTTGAAAACAAGAATGAAAACAGAACCATCCTTCCCATCATATGCCAGTCCAATCAGACTATTAGTCTCCTGACTCAATCTTCTTCTTAAGCAATGCTTGGGGGAAGAGACAGGTCTTCATGACTTTCTAGAAGGCTAAAAGAATAAGGGCCCCTTGAATCTTAGGTGGGATGCAGTTCCAAAGGGCTGGGACAGTTGTAGAGAAGGCACACCTCTGAGATGTGCCATCAGATGACAGCATTTAAGGGAGGAGGTCAATAGCACATCCACCCTATCTGGCCTAGTGGGACGGACAGATATGCTCAGAGAAAAACAATCCCACAGATAACTTGGCCCTGTGTTATGGAAGGTTTTAAAGGTGATAACCAGCTTGCTGCCCATCGTTCTGCTGGATATTCTTCTCAGATGTTCTTGAGCCTTCTTGTTTATATTTGTGCTGGGCTCACTTCCCATTACTTTTAAACTTTAAAAAAATATTTTTTTAAATTTTTTTTTAATATAGGATAGAAAACTGAACAAGTGAGAAGCAAAGAGTTGCTGAGCATCATGTTGGGGGGGGGGGGTCCAGGTCTCAGGGTCATATGTGAACCCAAATAATAGTTGACCAAAGAACCCTTTGATCTCTGACTTGTGTATCCTTAAAGCAGTACACACGCACATACGCACACTGGGGAATTTGTGGTTTTGCATGTGCAGAGAGGAGAAGAAATTAGGAAATGTAATTGAGGAAAGGAAGTAAAAACAGCAACTCCCCAGAGGAGGCTTTAAGGGCAAAAAGTCACACGTGCAATAGAATGGCTTCTCTTGAGTGCTCTTGCGTCACCACTGCAGTTTCCAATTTAATTCTTTGGAAATGATAGGAAAACAGTTGCAGGGCCCAGAGGAGGTCCAAACAGGCGTGAGGGTGAAATAGGAAATTGGCTCGCTCCAATTAGTAAGGCAGATTTCCCCAGACTCTTTCCTCCCAAGCATATTCGCACTGGAATTGGGGGTCTCTGTTTTCATTCTGCAGCCATAGTGAGGTGTCGAATTAAGCCTGGGCAGTTAGAAAACCATCTGATTGCTCCATTTCTGACAATTGGAGTCGAATGCCAAGTTTTGGGTTGCCAAAATGAGACTGTAGGACTTGAGAATTGCAATCTTTGTGGATGATATAAAGTCTCCTGCTTGAGCAGGGGGTTGGACTAGAACAGGGGTAGGCAACCTCGGCTCTTTTATGACTCGTGGACTTCAACTCCCAGAATTCCTGAGCCAGCTATGCTGGCTCAGGAATTCTGGGAGTTGAAGTCCACGAGTCATAAAAGAGCCGAGGTTGCCTACCCCTGGGCTAGAAGATTTTAAAGGTCCCTTCCAGCTCTATTTTGATTGATTGATTGATTGATTGATTGATTGAATATAAAGATAAAACCAGAAATTTTTATTTTGGGTTTAGGGGGGGGGGAATGGAACTTCTATGTTACATATGTTAACGGCAGCAAGATTAGTTTATACACAAAAATGGAAGGACACTTCAATTCCCACAATGGATGAATGGCTGCAAAAGTTGAAGGAATTAGCAGAGATGGCTAAATTGACTGCTTTGATTAAAGAAAAAAACATAATTACTTTTGTTTCTACTTGGAAACCACTTCTGGACTTTGTGCTTGAGGTGGAAAAAAATGAAACTTTGATTTTAAGTTTTATCGATTAGATAGGTTTGTTGTTATAGAAATGGCTAGTTTATATTACTATGTAAAAGTAATAGTTGAAGTTATTAGCTTATTCTATTAGCTTATTCTACTGCACCAAAGGGAGTTGGAAGTCAATACCTTTTCTTTTCTTTTTTTCCCTTTTTTCCCCCTATACCAGGGGTAGGCAACCTCGGCTCTTTTATGACTCATGGACTTCAACTCCCAGAATTCCTGAGTCAGCATTGCTGACTCGGGAATTCTGGGAGTTGAAGTCCATGAGTCATAAAAGAGCCGAGGTTACCTACCCCTGCCCTATACTTTCCCCTTTCCTTCTCTCTCCCTTACTTTCCCACTATTTTCTTTTGTATTTTTTGTATTTTAAATTATAAACTAATTAAAAAAGAGAATTACAATGTTTGTGGTGTGGGGAGGAGATAGATACAAGCCACAATAGGAGAAGCTCTCCGACTTGACTCTGCTCAGCCAAGTGAGGACTTGGGATGATATTCGTTGAATGTTGGCAAACAGGAGGAAGGAAATGAAAAATGGGTCTCCGCATTCTTCTTCCTGCTTCTATATGACCCATTTGTGAATTTCCCTACTTCTTTATTGTATCTCTTCCCACTTTCATTCAGAGATCAGAAGCTAACAATCCCAACAGCTGTGTTCTCCGGGAATAGTGAACGACTATTTTGTTCTTAATAAAAATGTAGAAGGACTGCGTTGGATCCGTTTGTTTATTCATGTTAGAAGCATCCCAATTAAAATAAGGCATATTATATGACATAAAATTTAAAATATAAAATACAGGATTAAAATATGTACGAATTAAAAGATCTTGCTCAGAAACTAGCAACATTAATTGCCTTCTGTTGCACTGCCATGAAATCCTCAAATGTACACTGATCGGGCCACAAAGGGCAGGTATACATATGCGTTGTTTTCGACATGTTAACAGAATCACAAAGAGCAGAAGCAATTTGTTCAGCGTGTCGGATCTGTTTTAAAAGTGCATTTGGAACAGGATGTGTCATGTTGATTCTCTCGCAAAATAGCTCCCCACTCCACGTCTAGTCCTGAACCATAAGGCATCACAGTGGCTCACAACTGTCTAGAGCAGTGGTGGCAAACCTATGGCACGAGTGCCAGAGGCGGCACTCAGAGCCCTCTCTGTGGGCACGTGCGCCATCGCTCCAGTCCTAGGCCTTCAGCTGGGTTTTATAAAACCTTTTTGCTTTAGGCCTCCGCCACCGTGTACAAAAAAAAGGTTCAATCAATCAGTCAATTTCAACTTCTCAAGGAGAAAAAAAAGATCTTGCAAAGTTGGAATTGATTGATTGAACTTTTTAGTCCCACCCAGTCTGCTGTTATCACCGCAGCCACGCCCATCCAATGGGCCACACCCACCCAATGGGCCACACCCACCCAATGGGCCACACCCACCTGGCACCCGACGATGCATAAGTGGGTTTTGGGTTGCAGTTTGGGCACTCGGTCTCTAAAAGTTTCGCCATCACTGGTCCAGAGTCCAATTCAGGTGGTATATAAAAGTCATAATCAGTAATAAAAATCAAATCTAATTCCAAATCTTCAAAAAGTTGATTTACTCCAAGTATGCATTCTCGGCTTTAAAGCGCTCTTGTGCCCCCACCCAGAGTTTTGCAAGAAGGCAAGGGGAATTTCTGCCCAGGGCCTGGAAGTTTCAGCTGAATTATTCCAGCATAAATTAGTGATTCAGTCATCTCGATCCAAATCTCTCCATCCTATTATATTTTTCAAACATTATTTGAGAAAGCAAAATATAGAATATTTTATTTTTCTTTGAAATGGGGTTAGAAATGCACATGTGTGTGTTTGTGTGTGTGTGTGTGTTTTGTTGGATTTGTCCGTGGGCCATCTCATGTGATACATCTTTTCTGCCCCTTTGCAACCATCCCCAAATAAACCAATTAAGGAAGGCTCTTAATCTTCATGTGGAAAGTGGCATGCTTTGTAGAGGACGGTCCTCTAGTCAATGGTCATTTAATTCAAGTCTGACTTAAAGATTAAGCAACAAAAGAAGTTGCCATTTATAATTCTTGACAGGGACACCCTCGGGGAGGGTCCCAAAAGTCAGCATGGCAGCTGTAATAGCACAATTGAATCCCCTCCCACCCCTTTTTATGCACACCATGCAACACATGTAAAGGGAGCAGGGCTTCAATTGTGTGGTTGCAGCTGCCATATTGATTTTTTTTTACCCTAAATGTTGGACATTATTTCCTTCTTTTTTTTCAGTTCTTTCCTTGATTATCCCTGTTTCTTGCATTTTCCTTTATCTTGTCATTTCTTTTTCTTTTTTCTAATTTTTTATGCTTCCATCCTTTTGCACCCTGTATAAAATTATTTCTTAATTAAAAATATATATCCAAATATAATTCCTTCCCCTGTTATTTCTAAATTGGCTGAGGGTTCAAGAAAGGAACGGTTGGATAAGATTTGAAGAGCAATCTTGGATTTAGGAATCATTTGAGAATACATTGTGGTCACAGAATGGCTCATCTGGCGGACCCATTTACCAGAAGGAAAATGGTACGATCCATTTCCCCCACACACATACACACACTCCAACCCCAGCTTCTCCACCTCCGCTTATGTTAGTTTTTTTTTTCTTGAGCAAAATCTTTGGGTTTTTATTTTATTTGACATCTATCGACATCCAATAGTTTATGATAACATTTACAGTGTAAATAACAAAGGTGCTAGAACATTTGTGTGTGAATATATGAACTTCCTAAAGCAGAGTTCCCCAACCTTTTAGGCACCAGGGACCGGTTCCGTGGAGAGAGGTTTTTCCGCAGACCAGAGGGGGCGGGGTTTTGTGTGCTGCCTGCATCCCGCGGATGGTGCTTTGCTTGTTTGTGCGGACCGGTTGCTGGCATGCCGCGTCCCGGTACTGGTCCATGGACCGGGGGTTGGGGACCCCTGTTCTAAAGGAAGTAGAAATGGTCCTCAACTTACAACCATCCATTTAGTGAGCATTCAAAGTTACGACAACACTAAAAACAGTGACTTATGACTGTTTTTTCTCACTTATGACCGTTGCAGCATCCTCATGGTCACTTGATCAAAATTAGGATGCTTGGCAACTGGCATGTATTTATGACGGTTGCAGTGTCCCGGGGTCACGTGATCCCATTTTGTGTCCTTCTGACAAGCAAAGTCAATGGGGAAGCCCGATTCACTTCACAACCGTGTTACTAACTTAACAACTGCAATGATTCCCTTAACAATTGCAACAAGAAAGGTCATAAAATGGCGAGACTCACTTAACAACTGTCTTGCTTAGCAACAGTAATTTGAGGCTCAATTGTGGTCATAAGTCAAGGACTATCTGTATTCTTTTTTTTTAAGCCAGATGCAATAAGGGATGTATTCTTGGTCACCTTCTTTCTCCAATTGCCTAGTTGCCCAAACTGTTTTAGAATGAGGCTCTGGACATAATGGATTTTCAAACATTTCAAAATCCAAGATTGCTCTCCACAATCTATGCACTGATTGAACAAATGTTTGGCACTAATGATTTATCTAACCAGTGTTCTTCTTTTTCCTCCAGGCGTTTTGCTAGATATTCAGCAACATTTTGGGGTTAAGGACAGTGGAGCTGGCTTGCTACAGACAGGTATGTAACCTCTTCTTTGATCACGTGAAATGTTAATGCCATTTTATAATGCTTTGGTAAGACCACATTTGGAATACTGCATCCAGTTTTGGTCACCACAGTATAAAAAAGACGTTGAGACTCTAGAAAGAATGCAGAGAAGGACAACAAAGATGATTAGGAAACTGGAGGCTAAAACATATAAAGAACAGCTGCTGGAATTGGGTATGTCTACTCTAGTTTAATGGAAAGAAGGACTAGGGGTGACATGATAGCAGTGTTCCCATATCTCAGGGGTTGCCACAAAGAAGAGGGAGTCAAGCTATTCTCCAAAGCACCTGAAGACAGGACAAGAAGCAATGAATGGAATCTAATCAAGGAAAGAAGCAACTTAAAATTAAGAAGAAATTTTCTGACAGTTAGAACAATTAATCAGTGGAACAGCTTGCCTCCAGAAGCTGTGAATGCTCCAACAGTGGAAGTTTTTAAAAAGAGATTGGACAACCATTTGTCTGAAATGGTGTATTGTTTTCTGCCTGAGCAGGGAGTTGGACTAGAAGACCTCCAAGGTCCCTTCCAACTCTGTTATTCTGTTATTGTGTTCTGTTATTCTAATTCATTTTAATTTTAGTGTGTCAGGCTGCCCAATTCCATAGCAACTCTGGGTGGCATACAGTACTGAGTACAAAATTATCAGCAGTAATAAAGGTAGTGAGCCATCTGGAAAAAGCAACAACCAGTAACTTCTCAACATAAAACATTCACATTAGGGACCCACCACCCGAGTAAGGGGGGAATATTCTTTTGGGAGGTAGGTACTAGTTTTGCACTTGTTTGTATTGTTTTCCTTGTGGTCCCCACACTTTGAAGCCAAGGTTGTGGCAGGCTTGTGATTGTGTACCAGGTTTGCTTCAAATTGCAGTTAATTGGCAAATAGGCTTTTATAGGTACTATGTATCTCCAGTTTGCTATGCTTGGGAGTGAAGCTGAGCAGTAAATGGCGGGAATACTTCAAAACTCTCCCATCGCTCTGTGATATTCTTTATAAGCACAAATATTTACAAGTAGTAGCCTCTTCATGGAGAGCCGGTTTGGTGTAGTGGTTCAGGCACTAGACTAGAAACTGGCACACCATGAGTTTTAGTCCCACCTTGGTCCCAAGCCAGTCACCCTCTCTTAGCCCTAGGAAAGAAGCAATGGCAAATTACTTCTGAAAAACCTTGGTTAAAAAAAAACTGCAGGGGGTTGTCCAAGCAGTCTTTGAGAATTTAACATGATTGAACAGAAGGAAAATAAAAGGTTGTAAGACAAAGGCAGACAAAATGTCGGAACTCAGTTTTCTCTCTATGATGCCCTGTTGATGCTGAGTCAAGAGAATGGAATTGTAAAAGGTTAAGGTAGGGGAAAAATAGTACAGTAAGACATCTGAATACATCAGACCTGCGGATATTGCTTGGAATCTGCCACATATACAGAAAACCTTTCTTTATTTTTCTCGCAAATGTTTACATTCATGTGGTACCCATTACATTTAGAAGGGTGGAGAATTCTGGTTCTAAGACTGCTGCCAATTAGGGATGTCCAGATCATTTTGAATTGGGTTCCTGCCAAAGTTACATGATATAATTCACTCAGTCTATTAAAATTTGTGGTTTTCTTTTTTAAAAAAACGCAAGATCTAACACCCTTAACACTTATCAGTTCCATCAAGAATATCTTTTCAATCCTTATGGAAAGCTGAAAGTTCTGGGCAGTCTTAATGATCTGGCAGCTGGACCTAGATACCTGGACAGGTGATGCTGTTTTGAGACGGCTACATTAGGCTATGTTTGCAATATGGACCATGATGATTGCAGATGGTCTGAAGTTTTGCAATCTCTGCTAGTGAGAAGTTGTTTCTTTCCATTACATCTAAGGCAATGTTTCTCAACCTTGACCCCTTTAAGATGTGTGGACTTCAATTCCCAGAATTCTCTAGCCAGCATGGCTGGCTGGGGAATTCTGTCAGTTGAAGTCCACATAATAGTCCCAGGTTGAAAAACACTGATCTGAAGTCAATGCATTCGAAGTTACAACGGCACTGAAAAAAGTGATTTATGATTGTTTTTCACACTTACGACCATTGCAGCATCCCCATGGTCACATGATCAGAATTCAGACGCTTGGCAACTGACTCATATTTATGATGGTTGCAGTGTCCCGGGGTCATTTGATCACTTTTTGCAACTTTGTGACAAGCAAAATTACTGACAAAGCCAGATTCACTTAACAACCGTGTTACTAACTTAACAACTGCAGTGATTTACTTAACAATTGTGATAAGAAAGGTCATAAAATGGGACAAAACTCACTTAACAAATGTCTCACTTACACATTTGTGTAAATGAGACATTTTGGGCTCAGTAGGTCGTAAACCTAACGTCATGTGTATATATCCCTTTTATTCCCCCTGCACACTAGATTTATTGGCTTTTTCCAGTTAAATTAGAAAAGTATTATCTTGGTAGCTTTGATTCAAGCTTTGTTTTAAGGAAGCAGTTACTCAGATAAACCAAGGTTTGTGAAGTTTCCTTCTTTTTTCCCCCTGAAAATCTCAGAATGCCATCTATGCTAAGCAGTAGCATCTAAGGGTGTAGCTATGTTCCAAATTAAGATCTGGTTTGCCTTTTTGAATGTAACACTGAGTCACGATTTGCTGAAAGAATGTTTTGCAAAATATCCTCAACATCCTATAGGCGTAACTGTGTTTGTTTAACCGACTGCAGCAAAAGCCACAAAGGATCTTACAATGTTAATTATTTCTTCATATATGTATGCAGTTTATCTTCCATCTAAAAGCAATCCCAAACCAATAAAAAACATCAACTATTTCAAGAAAACATCAGCAGCACTGTAGAATTAACATAGCAATATAATTCAACTACGGGTAAGTCTGGATTAGTGCAGTTAATGAATCCCACAAAATGGTTGTATTATTTAAATTCACACTATTCGAAGAAATAGGCAGTGAAAATGTTTAAACATAAATATTTATGTGTATATTAATAAAATATTGCAGCAAAAGATTTTAAAAAATGTACTTTTAAATTAAATATATGGTTAGCGGAATCACAGAGTACAAGGTAGTCCTTGACTTTCTACTGTAATTAAACCCATAGTTATACTCATACGTTGTGGGAATCATTAAGCAGGTCACCATGTGACCGTGCCTGATTTTATGACCTTTTTTTGTAGCGGCCATTAAGCAAACACGGCAGTTGTTAAGCGAATGCTGTGGTTGTTAAAGAGTCAGTTTTCCCCAATGGGCATTTTTGCTGGAAGTAAACACTAGAAATTATCACAAACTACCGAAAATCATAGTCATGTGATCTCAGGATGCTTCAAACAGCCGTAAATGCAAGCTGGTTGACAAGCACCCAAAATATGCTCATGTGACTGTATGGGGAGTACAGGTAGTCTTCAACTTACGACCACAATTGAGCCAAAAATTTATGTTAAGTGAGAAATTTGTTAAGTGAGTTTTGCCCCATTTTACGATTTTTCTTGCCACATTTGTTAAGTGAATCATTGCAGTTGTTAAGTTGGTAACACGGTTGTTAAGTGAATCTGGTTTCCCTATTGTTTCGGTGCTGTTGTAACTTTGAATGGTCATTAAATGAACAGTTGCAAGTCAAGGACTACCTGTATAGATAGGTCGTGATTATTGTGGTGCAAGCCAGTGGTGGGATTCAGCCAGTTCGCACCACTTCGGCAGAACTGGTAGCTAATTTTTTGTTGCCCAGGTCCAGAATGGACTTCCGAAAACGGCATCCATACAGAGAACCGATTGTTCACATATCTGAATCTCACCACTGGTGCAAGCCAGAATAATGCGATATTTGATTTAGTGCAAATTGAAAAATTGATATCTGGTCCTATTTAATAGACCCAAAACTCAGTTAAAGTGAGGTTAGAGCATTTGCAGTTGAGGCTGGCACATCCTCAGTTGCGGTTTTAGACACCGCTCATCTACATGTGTGCAAAACAGAGAAAAGGAAGGTTCCATTAGAGGGAAATAGTAGAAGTTTAAACAAGAAAAGGCTGTTTTATCAGAGCAACAATGTGATGTAATTGAACGATGTGATTGTGGTCATTGTTGTTGTTGTTCGTTGCGAAGTCGTGTCCGGCCCATCGTGACCCCATGGACAACGTTCCTCCAGGTGATTGTGGTCATAGAAAGGACAAGATACTTATGACTCATTTTCGAAGTTCAACTGGCTGTACAGGCAGTTCTCGACTTACAACAGTTCATTTAGTGACTCCTCAAAGTTACAACGGCACTGAAAAAAGTGACCTGTGACCATTTTTCACACTTATGACCCCTATAGCATCCTCATGGTCACATGATTTACATTCAGATGTTTGGCAACTGACTCACATTCATGACAGTCGCAGTGTCCCGGAGTCATGGGATCTCCTTTTGCAACTTTCTGAAAAGCAAAATCAATAGGGAAACCCGATTCACTTAACAACAGTGTTACTAACTTAACAACTGCAGTGATTCATTTAACAAATGTGGCAAGAAAGCTTGTAAAATAGGACAAAACTCACCTACGGTAGCAAATGTCTCGCTTAGCAACAGAAATTTTAGGCTGAGGTGGTCGTAAATTGAGGACTACCTGTACCAGCATTATGTGTTTATATATATATATATATCTTTTACTCCCCTTACAGACAAGATTTATTGGCTTATCCCAGTTAAGTTAGAAAAGTACTATCTTGGTAGCTTTGGTTCAAGCCTTGTTTTAAGGAAGCAGTCATAAGTCGAGGACTCTTTGGATGGTCAGGAAGGCCTTTAACTGATGTTGAAGTCTAACATGATTAGGCATCCACTTCAACTGAGCAGAGAAGGAATTTAACTTGTGGGAAGGTTTCTGTGGTCTAATCGTTAAGATGTCAATTTAGGGCTAAGGAGACTGAGGTTCATATCTCTCTGCAGCCTTGGAACATCACTACAGCTAATCCCCGAGTTACGACCGTTCGTTTAGCAACCATGTAAAGTCCAAACAGCACTGAAAAAAGGGATTGGTACCGCATGGTTGTGACCAGTGCTTTTTTTGTTTGTTTTTTTAAAAAAGGTGCCGGAACTCATACACAGTCCTGGCTCCAGTCGATAGCCCTTTACGGAGCAGGGGGGGGGGGAGAGAAGAAATCGCTTTAGGGAGCGATTTTGCGGGGGCCCCCAGCGGCCCGATCCGGGCTCTGGAGGCCTTTTCCAGGCCTCCGGAGCCCGGATCAGGCTGCTAGGGGTCCTCAAAATCGCTCTGTAGCCATACCTGTACTCGCGCTGGCATCTTAGAAGGAACCGGTTCTTCCGGCCAAGAAAAGATGCCAGAACGCCATTCCGTGTGTTCTATGACAAAAAAAAAGCCCTGGTTGTGACTGTTACCGCATCCCTATGGGATCAAAACTTGGGTACTTGGCAACGGTATGTATTTACCACAGTTGTCCATTTGTGACTTTCCTAGTTGGCTTCCAACTAGCCCAGTCAATTGGGGAAGCCAGATTTGCTTAATAACCACATGGTTTACTTAACAGCTGCAGTGACTTGCTTAATACCATGACAAAAAAAGATTGTAAAATCATTGCGACTCATTTTAACAACTGCCTTGCTTAGCAAGGGAAATTCTCCTCCCAATTGTGGTCGTAAGTCAAGACAGTCCCTCTCTCTCTCGGTCCCACCTACCTCACAGGATTGTTGTAGAGAAACAGGCAACAGTGTATCTCCAACATCTAAAAATGCTAATGCGATAGCAACATTGCACTCCAGTTCTGGAGACATTGATAGAAACTATGAAGCGTCTTTAAAACAAACCAACCAAATATTTGAATAGCATTTTTTTGGGGGGGGGGCTGGTCTTTTCTAAAAACAGGCTATCCCAACTCTCCTTGCAACGGAAGTCCTGCTATTGGAAGGCCAGATGGCTCAGAGGACAGAAAAGGGAAGGGAAGCTTTCGGATTGTTACGGGAAAATGAATGGGAAAAGGCCTGCTGGAAGTCAACTGTACCCTGGGGAGGGGGAGAATATATTTGAATTGTTCATTAATGGAAACTCTGCAGAATTTGTCCTGTCACACACTCAGGCCAGTGGAAGTATCCAGAATGAGGCTCTCATTCATGAGAAAAAAGGAATGTTATATATGCCTTGCACGTGAAGTTTGGAAGAAACACCCAAACTACCCTTATTTTGCAGTAATACCTCATAATTGTTTGTGGGAGAGGGTGTCTTTCAGTGAAGTGTCGACTCTGCAGATTCCTTGACAAGGCTTTTCAGAACTGTTTTGCCATTGCCTCCTTCCAAGGGCTGAGAGAAACTGACCGGACCAAGGTCAACCAGCTGGTTTCATGTCTGAGGCAGAACAAGAACTCACAGTCTCCCAGTTTCTAGTTAACTACTATACCAGGGGTAGGCAACCTTGGCTCTTTTATGACTCGTGGACTTCAACTGAGCCATGGTGGCTCAGGAATTCTGGGAGTTGAAGTCCACGAGTCATAAAAGAGCCAAGGTTGCCTA